>NW_026731582.1:57500-345676 GCF_028476545.2 Physella acuta
AAAAATGGCGTCACTAGGTGACGACACGAATTCCTCCACAGAGGAGGTCATTGCCCGAGCCTTGCAGGAGGACGACCAGCTCCAGAGCATCATCAACAAACTGGACAATGACGTCATCATCGACCCCGACCGGGAGCTGGACGTCGAGGCGTCCGACAGCATCCCACGTGACTCCGACACGGCATCCAACTCCAGCAGTCTCCGCGAGATCGACGACAGCAACCTTGACGACGCTAGTCCCAACCACAGCCCTAAATTTAAGAAATCGATACCCAATGGTTCGATCAGGGACTCGAACGGGAGTTTTAAAAGTGACACGTCACATCCGGTCTCCTCTAACGGAAGTGTTAAAGACGGTAAAAGCGCGAAGACAACGGATACGGAGAGCTTGAAAAGTAAAAAAATCCGTACGGAAAAATCCGCTGCAGTTGTTGAAAAAGTTGACCAAGTTCGATAAACCGAAACAAAAACCAGACTACAGGTAAGTTGGTGTAAAATAACTGTTGGTTGCTAAGTTACTGATAGCAAATGATACATTTACAAAATTTCAGGTTTGTAGTGGCATCGTTTAATTAGCTTTGGTGTAGTTCTAAATGAAGTAATAGCTGTACTAATTGTAAATGGAAGAAAATGAAAACATAACCATTCACTGTTACTAGAACGGCCTGGTCGGATGCTAGAGCTTTCTTCTGCTTACCCAAAAGTCTCGCGTTCGTATCCCGGGTATGTCCGTCTGTTGTCCCTGAGTCCACCCAGCTCTAATAAATACTGACCCACGTTATGGAAAGTATTGGTGGCTGGGTATAGTGCGGAACACATTAATATGCCATTGTCACTCAAATAGCTGGACTTTACTTCCAATGTCGAGGTCACAGGAACAAGTGAACTCTACTTCACTTGCCCCATAGACCGTCAGGTTTGAAAGGGAAACTTTATTTTTTTTTTTACTTCCAATGTTCCGTGTGCTACCAGCTCATGAAGGTTACTTTACATTACTTGCTACTCACTGTTTCATTCTTTCAAGCTGGAATTTTAAATCTTTACCTCTGTATTTATCTGTGTCAAGTGTTACCGTTTTGGGTAGAGAGTAAGTGTCAACTGTTACGTCATTAGAAGGGGCAGGCTCTATGTAGGCAGGTGGGCAAAGAGAAATGGGGGGGGGGGGATATTAAATTTTCTGAATTTACTCATACCAGGCCTTATTTTATATTGTGGAATATTATTATAACATTGTTTCTTTACTATGTCTAATATTTTAGCTAAATGATTTGCTTTCAGTTTAATTGAAAACACATCAGAAAGCCATTGATGCCTAGTGTATGTGGTGAAGATGTATTAGTTTAATTTTAATTTAAAAAGGTTATATAGCCTTGAATAATATTAATACGTAGTAAAAGCATATCACTTTAAATTAAGTTTAATCCAAAAAGATTAAATAGCCATGGATCCTTACAATATGTTGTTAAAATATGATGCTTTATGTTTAATCCAAAAAAGATAAAATAGCCATTATTCCTAACAATATGTTGTTAAAACAGAATGTTTTAAATTTAATTTGAGAAAATTAAATAGCCATTAGTCCTTACAATAAGCGTAGAGTTTTAAGTTAAAATGTTTCTTAGCTCGTAGCAACAAAATAAAGTCTTTTTTGTTATCTAATATTTTTACAATATGTATAGTCTTTAGGTTAAACATTTTCATAACTCACTTCTAGAAATAAAGTTTGATACTGTTCTATAATTTCGATATGTGTAAAAATGAACCTGATTATAACTTGAAACAAAAATTACTACAATGATATATCCCTGAATCTGTGGTTGTTGTCGTTTAGGTCCAAGTGTAACATATCCCTGAATCTGTGGTTGTTGTCGTTTAGGTCCGAGTTCTCTGGGTCCGAGTTCTCTGCCGTGGTGGTGGACAAGCTACCTCAGGTGTTTGTGGTCAAGTACCTGGGTCACCGTGTGGTGTCTGGTGTGTGTGGCCTGCACCACGTGAGGAAACCGGTGGACGAGATGGTGGCGGCGGTTAGGTCAAAGGTTGACGACAAGGCCAAGGTGAGATCATGTTGTATGGACGGAAGTGGTTTGCAGTGTTTCTTACAGACTTTTTGCTCCAGGTCGGGGGGGGGGGGGAGGAGGGACACTATGGACATAAGTGGTTATCAGTGTTTCTTCAAGGCTTTTTGCTCCGCGGGGGGGGGGGTTGCAATTGAAATATTTTTTGGGGTGGGGGGACTAAAATTTCGGGTAGGGGGTGGACACTGGTAAAAGTATATATTTTCTATAGAAATTGTTTTTCGTTGAGGGGAGGGGGGGGGAGTAGACATGTTTCGGATAGAGCTCCGCCCACCCCCCGCTCCCCCCCCCCCCCCCCCGAAGAGATGCCTGGAAGAAACTGGTGGTTCGGTGTTCCAACATAGATGTTAGAAGAATACGAACACAAAATATAATATAAGGATGAGATTCAGCGGTCATGTGGCTCATTTAGTTGTTTAGTTGTTAGTTCAAAATGTATAACAATAGACCACTTGTAAATAAAACATTTAAAAAATTGCAAGGATGTTGTGGTCGAATGGTAGAGCGTTCGACTGCTAAGCTCAAAGTCTCGAGTTCAGATTCTTGGCTCGAATCCGTATGACATTACTGAGTCATCTCAGCTCTGATGGGTACCTGAAGTTGCAATCTGCTTTGTGGACCATAAGGTTCAAAATAATAATTTACCTACTTAACGTATATTATATATAATTAAATCACGATAATAAAACAAGAACTTACGACAGACAACAAAGTTATTTGTTTTTCTTTAAGTTAATAACAGTTGAATAAGCTTAAATCACGTTTTAATAAACACGAACTTACCTTAAATAAAGGGACACAACACAAGTTTTTCTTTTTTTTTTAAATTTATATAAGTTGAATAATCCACGAATTCGTTTATTGGTTAATATAATACAAAACTAATACATTTCAGGTGGAGCTCCCTCTTCTCTACGTCGTGGTCAGCCCTAAAGGCCTTGACCTTCGCGAGCACAAGAGCAACAAGGTCCAGGGCTCGGCTCCCCTGGGGCTGATGCCGATCGACTTCATCTCCTACGGCGTGCAGGACATCAAGTACTGGCGTGTCTTCACCTGCATCGTCGTTCGCGAGCTGTCGTCACGGTCACGCTCGGCCACCTGCCACGCCTTCCTCTGTGACTCCTCCCACAACGGCCGCAAGATGGCGCTGTCCCTGGGTGCGGCGTTTAACATGTACTCCAAGCAGCTGAGGGTGGACGGGAAGCCGCATAACTTCCAGATAGAGTTGCGTCCCCCTGATGAGCTGGCTGATACGCTGAATGCGGAGTGTGAGGCGTAGGTGGTGGTCACGTGATCTAGACAATGGCGTCGCTAGGTCGAGTGATAAAGCAGACTGGGGCGTGACGCACCCCTCTATTAAAAGACTTCATGTAAGGTGGACATCCCCCACCCCCACCAACTAACAGACAGGCTGAATGCTTAGAATTAGGAGTAAATTGTTGATACGTTATCTCGTCTATGGCGTCGCTAGTTCGGGTGATAGAGCAGACTGGGGCTTGACGCACCCCTCTACTAAAGACTTCATGTAAGGCAGACTGAGGCGGACACCCCTCAACTAACAGATACGATGAATGCTTAGAATGAGGTGTAAATTGGTGATACGTGATTTCGTCAATGGCGTCGCTAGGTCGGGTGATATTCGATAGAGCAGCCTGGGGCGCGATACACCTCAGCTAAAGATTTCATGTAAGGCAGACTGAGGCGGACACCCATTCAACTAACAGACATGATAAATGCTTAGAATGAGGTGTAAATTGATGACACGTGAATTCGTCTATGGCGTCGCTAGGTCGGGTGATAAAGCAGACTGGGGCGTGACGCACCCCTCTGTTAATAGACTTCATGTAGGGCAGACTGGGGTGGACACCCCCCCCCCAATTAACAGACACGCTGAATGCTTAGAATGAGGTGTAAATTGATGATACGTGATCTGGTCTATGTCGTCGCTAGGTCGGGTGATAAAACAGACTGGGGTATGACGCACCCCTATCTAAAGACTACACGTATCACGTACTAAATCTCGAGAAACTTGGTGTGATCCCACGTTCCAAATAATGTCGGGCTGTGCCCAACGATCTACATAACTTTCAAAATGTATACAATCAACTATATAAAGTACATTCTTCTTAAATTTAGCAGTTATTTGCTTAGGTGTGCCCCCACAACCATGGTAATGTGTAGCACTCTGGGATGGTTAAATTGTGTCACCTGGTGCGTTGACCACCCCACCCCTCCCACCCCTAGTGTCATGTGACGCTACTGACCTACGTATTCGATTGTACATGATCTACATATTTATCAAGTCAACTCCGGCGCTTCACTACTTCCCTCGACTAAAAATAGACAGACTTTACATAAAGAATTGGAGGCCAAAGTTCAAACTACGTTTTTTTCTGATGTATTGTGTACCTCACTATACTGCTGAATTGTTAATTTAATGGTGTAGACGTTATTTATACAAAGACAGCATTGCTTGAAAACTTATTTTATACAATCAACAATAAGTACAATATAATATCCAGGGTTTCTTCCAGGATCTCTTCATGGGGGGGGGGGGGGGGGGGGGGGTTCTACCCGAAAAAACCGCCTACCGCCCCTCCTCCTCCCTTGAACGAAATATAATTTATCCAGAAAATATATACTTTTAGCCTTTTTTCGCCCCCCCCCCCCCCCCCCCCAGAAAAGAAACTGGAAGAAGACTCTGGTAATATCACATTTGAAACACACATTTATCACAAGAGAAAACTAAATTCTTTGCAACGATTCTATCAAAACATTGTCCTTTAGTAGAAAGATTATTTTTTAAAAAAATTGCTTTTTTACCAAAATTAAATAAGAGGAATATATTCACATTTATAGCTAATAACTAAACAATATAACTCGGTTTCGAATTTTGGTGCTGTTTATTTTTGTGTAACTAAATTATATCTAAGTCACTTTTTGTGTGTATTTTAGTCCATTCATCCATATTTTAATGGTAAAGTGTGAATTTATGATGTAAAAATTGTTTTATATTCAACTTTACTTTGATAGAACAGTACTTTACGCAGGTGTGTTGTGTAATAGAAGTGGTTGAGTTGGTGATGGAAGGCTAATATTTACTGAGCATTGAATGAATGACGCATGTAGTTGACATTCGGATGGATTACATATGTCAGATGCATGTGTTACGAATGACAGGTGTTGGATATATAACATAATGATGTTGGAAAACGTAAGCAACAGAAGCGGGTATTCTGTGTCCTGATACTATTCTTAGAACATTATACTTACAGCCAAAACACCAAACAACACTTATATATATATATATATATATATATATATATATATATATATATATATATATATATATATATATATATATATATATTACATTTCTTCCATTAAATTAATTCATGTATAAGTAAAGTACCCATTCAAATATGACGGTCGTGGTGAAAGTAGAGTTCACCTGTTTCAACGACCTCGGGATATGAAGGGATAGCCTAGTCAGCACTATGTTTAGGCGTCTCTAGGTTACCTAACGTGAGTCAGGTAGCCATTAGACCTGGCTAGACTCAGGGACGTTCTATGGACTTGACGCGCGCCTTGAACTAATGTTTTACGAGTTAGCATTCGTATGCTCTACCAACCAAACATACAGTTCCTCTGTCTCTCTTGCATATATATATATATATATATATATATATATATATATATATATATATATATATATATATATGCGCATACATATATATATATATATATATATATATATATATATATATATATATATATATATATATATATATATATATGCATACATATATATATATATATATATATATATATATATATATATATATATATATATATATATATATATATATTTATTTATATATGCATACATATATATATATATATATATGAGATTACAAGTCTTGTTTACAATGATATAAACCACATAATTCAATAGGCTTATGCCGCAACATTTTTACATACAAAATATCAACAGTACACTGTGTATGTTGAAGCCTACAATATCCACAACAAATTATTTGAATTGGATAGAAATGTGTTTATCAACAAAGTAGACCTATATTATACATAACAGGTTGAAACTATTTTTAAATTAAAACTGACATACTAAAACCATCGATCTTTACACGTGATTAGTGAACAATAAATAAAAACAGAACATTTTAGATACACAGAACGCTAAGTTTTTTTTAGTCCGTGTTTGGTTGTAACATGTCATTAAAAATAATAAAGGATTGTTTTACAACGTATTTTGTATTGTCTCTATATACTTAACAATCGATGTAAATGCATGTATAATGTTTATTGTGTAATTAATTGTTTCTACATGTGAAAATTATGTTGTCTTATTGTTTTAATACACACAAAAAAAAACGAAGGCGATTTATGACTGTGAATAGGGTATAAAGGGAGATCAGTGTCATTTATTTAATACAAGTTGCGCTACTCTCTACTAGATAATTATCTTTTTGATAATTATCAATACTTACCTTTTGTTTAATTATAAATGATAATAATCAAGATAAAGCTATAATTAATATAACAAAACCATACGAGGTCTACTAAACTTTTGATCCAAATTATTCGTATTAAATTAGAATAGAACCTAATTGTTTTTGAGAAAAATAAATTAACAAACTTAATGCTAACATTTATTCTTTTACTTTATATGCTTTTGAAATATTTCACAGATAGTGCATTTCTTTTTTTTATACCCTTAAACCTATTTACCTTAATGGTCAGAAAACATAACGAAACCGCTAAAGAAAATTACAAGCTCACAAAGTATATCAGCAACAAAGGTATCAGGTCAACTGTAATATAGTCAAGCAATCAGTTCAAATAAAAAACAATTACCCACAGTAAAGCCATCAAAGGGTCGTGACCAAGGGCCAACGGGATAACAAACCAGCGGCTGGAAAGTTTGGCGTTAAAAGACCACCACCATCCAGCCCTCCAGAAACAGATGTTCGAAAGGAAACCCCAAACAATTTATGCTAACTCTGGCAACATTGAACATTAGGGGGGGCTAGAGACAAAACACATTATATAAACAACATAATAAATAAACACAATATTGACATCCTACTTTTACAGGAAACTAACATTGGAACTACAGAAGAAGCAATTAAACTAGATGCATACATCGGCATCAAAAACTCACTGCATAGTACTGGTTTCAACTGCAGAGGAACCAGTATACTTTGTACATCAAACACAAAATTAAAAGTACATACACAGATAAACAAGGCAGGATAGCTTGTATCACATTGAATATTGATAATACAGAAATAACAATCATCAATGCATACGCCCCAACACAAAGACAAGAACAAAAACATTTCTATCACACTCTTAATGAACTTATAAATACCGAATACAAAAACAAGACGATATTTTTAGCAGGTGACTTTAATATGCTCATGAAAGTATAACGGTAAACAAAGTAAAACACCTCGCTCAAACACTTACATTTACAGACCACAAAATAGTTATTGCTCAACTACAAATTAACCCCACTCACAGAACAAAGAATACATATTGGAAACTCAACAACACACTTCTAGAAAATAGCGAATACATCACAGAAATAAGGAAGCTAGCATCAGAATTCACACAGAGAGCATCAAACACACATGCACTAGAGCACTGGGAAGATTTTAAATATATAATACGGGAATACTCTATCAAAATAGCAAGGCGAATAAACATAGATAGGAAAATTATGGAAGAACTACTAGACAGACAACTAGATACGTTAATCAGTCATAATGCATCGCAGGACAAAATTGAAAAAGTAGAATCAGAATTAAACAAAATACAAACACATAGACACAAGGGAGCGCTAACACGTAGTAGAATAGACATGATAGGCAACGAAGACCCCTCCCATTACAACACAATTTTGGAAAAAATACACTGCAACAGTAAACAGATATGTAGTATAGCAGATGACAACGGGACTATAACAAATGACCTGGAAAGTATAAAACGTCAGTTTACTTTATACTATCAAAACCTCTTCAATAAGGAAGATACAGACTATGAAATACAAGAACATTATCTTAATTACACAACAAGGCTAGACAAGGATGACTGTACCAAATCAACGTGCCAATTACTAAAGAGGAAATATCCAAGACGATAGACGGACTAAACCTAAATATAGCTCCAGGACCAGACGGACCGACCAGTGAATTTTATAAAACCTTCAAAAATGACTTAATACTCCTTTTACACGCTACATTTCAGGACATACATGAAAGAGAGGATTGTGCTACAGATTTTAACAGGGCATATATAACGCTCATTCCCAAAAATGATACGGACAGGACAAAAATTATAAATTACAGACCTATATCTTTACTGAACAGTGATTATAAAATATTGACAAAAACTTTAGTTAAGAAACTCGAACCTTTCATATCTAAATTAATACACCCCGATCAACAGTATAGCTTACCAGGTAGAAACATACACAACCATACGCACTTAATCAGAGACATCATACATTATAGCACGCAGAAAGACACACAACTAGCAATTCTTAGCATCGACCAACAGAAAGCTTTCGATAGAGTAGATCATACATGGTTAATAAAAACAATAGATGCTTACAACCTAGGACACTATTTTAAAACATGGATAAAAATAATATATAGCAATGCACATAGTCATTTATTAATAAACAACAGTGTTACAAGCGCTTTTCACATACAGAAATCAGTTAGACAAGGTTGTCCTTTATCTCCCCTACTATACATCCTTAGCTTAGAACCTCTACTAGAAAACATTAGACAGGACAACTCGATTAAAGGACTGTACATTCCAAACACGGTAGGCAAGAAAATTCTGGCATACGCAGACGGCACTACTTTCTTAGTACAAAAAGAAAAAGCAATACAGACTGTAATAGAAAAATTCAACAACTTTGGGAAAGGAAGCGGGGGAAAAATAAACGCAGAAAAATCAAAAGTAATGGGTATAGGTAAATGGAAAGGTAAAGATATCTATCACATAGACATAACAATAACTGACAAACTCAGAATTTATTAAATAACCTATACCAGCGATCCCACAAAAAACGACCAAGAAACTTGGGTCACACTGAAAAATAAAATAAATCACAATCTGGAGAAATACCAATACTGCAATACAACCATTTTTGCCAGAGCTGCATTAGTGAACAGATATATCATTCCAAAAATAATTTTCGTAGCGACGAACTCTACAATACCCAACTCATTTATTAAAAAAAAAACAAGCACATTAGAGAGTTCATTTTCAAAAACTCGATTAGAAACATTAGCCACAAAACCTTAATACAAAACAAATTAAATGGAGGTATAGGGCTACACGACATTCATACTAAAATAAACACCTTCCGATTAAAACATCTGGATAGAATAAGGATAGAACCACATTATCATCCATTAGCACAATACTACATAGGGTTAAACATAAAGAGCATTTTAAAACTAAACATCATAACACCACACTATGGGGGAAATGACATAGGCAGCTTTTATAAAGAAACGCTAGCAATATTCCAAGGAAACAAAAGCATTATTGGGGAAGACACAAAAAAAATATACGACATCCTAATCAAACAACAAGCGACACCCTTATACACGAGAATTAGTTGGGCCAGGGAACACAATATAATAGATATTAAAGATACATTTAGAAACCTACATAATAAACGCATTACACCAAAAGAAAGGGAAGTAGCAAACAGATTGATTTTTAATACAACTCCAGTTTCACGAAATACAAAGTCAAATCAAAATGTTAAAATAACATGTCAAACGTGTAAACAAAATATACAAGAAACTGAGAAACACATTTATTTAGATTGTATATCAGTACAGAAAGCAAAGCAAACACTTGCGAAAATATTAAACACCACCAATCAAACAGCCACAACAAATAAAGCAATCACACTTATTTGAATTAATGCGACTAGACAAAGAACAGAAGACGAAAACAGACTAGTAGCAACAGCTATTTATAGATCGACTGTATGGCAAATTAGGAACAAATCCAGATATTTTTTCACAAAACACACGGACATCCAGTTAAAAGAAATATTTCAAGCAAAGATAAGACATAGACTGGGAGCTCTCACTTAACTGGGGAAAAAATGTACAGGAAAGCAATCAATAAAGTATTAATTTTAATTTAGACAGTCTCAAGCCAAACATCACTCGATCAGCCCTCAAGTAAATTAACATTAGAACAGTCTTCTGTTTCCCAGGTTTTTAAAAGTGCACAACCTGAATGGCACAAAGAGATACACACCTCACCCCCCCCCCCCCCACACACACACACATTCCCCCCCCCCCCCACTCAACCGGACAGGCGGATATTTCAAGGTAGCGTGCCCTCATTGCCAAGGGTCAATTTTATGTCATGGAAAGTTTTGGAATGATAGATCAGTATGTGTATTACAGAGACACTTCTCCCACGGTCGTTTCTATTTCTGTCCATGGGTGTCTACAATGTGAACTTTTGACTCCACAGCTAAGGACTGAGCACAGTGAAGAGAAACCGAGTTTGCACACCTTATTTTAGTCTAGTCTTATGCCATTTTATTTTCTCTCTTTGATTATTATATATGCAATTGATGTTCATATCTTTGATGCTGTGAAAAACTATCAAACAAATTACTATTACTGATTTAAATGTTTAAAACAATTGATTAAAAAAAAATGTTTGAGGACTGTATAGATATAGATGTTTGAAAGAGAAGAATGTTTGCTTTGATGTGTCTCGTTGTAATAAAATAGCTTTTCCGATTGCTTAAAATTTGTATCATTTTAATTCTCTGTAATCACAAATTTATTTCAGCTCTACTTAAAAACCCAAATTCTACACTGCCCCCCCCCCGCCCCCTCACCCACCACGCCGAGGGGAAAAAAACCCTTGAATCATCATTTAATTACACATTTGCATTTTCAGTTTCAGGTTGGTTTTTAATTTTTATTTTTTCTTTATATTTAGACGTTTTGTATTAGATCTTAAATGAATGAAAGTAGGCTACAAGTAAGAAAGAAATATTACTATTGTAAATCTGTATCAGTCCTCACAAGCCGATGATGAAAACTGTAATACTAAAGCGAACACACAACTGACGCTGTAAATTATATGTCTGAGGCAAAAAAAAAAAATATTCGTTAAAAAAAAATAATTCTTATTTGTCCTATCGTGACTCAGTCAATTGAGGATCACCAAAGTGATGGTATAATTTGTATACATTTCAAATGTTTTACTATGTGGTTCTCTGCAGATATTGTGCTACTGAATGGCTGTCTGAAGATATTTCAAACGTGTTGCTGTATGTGGTTGTCTCCAGATCTTATGATGCATAATATATATTTCAAATGTAAAAAAAAAAAAAAAAACTGATGACGTCATCTTCTGAGTTTAGAATTTTAAAAAATGAACTATTTCATTCAAATATGATTTAGAGCTATGTACGCTATGAAATGTAGACTACACAATGCGATATTCTCGGCCTAAACTTAAAAAAAATTATTTTATCTATTTGGATTCTAGATCTAGAGATTCTAGATCTAGACTAGATCTAAATCTACGCTACGTCGCTAAGATCTATTCTAGATCTAGATTTAGACTCTATCTACTGTAGAATCTATTCCAAAAATAAATTTCTATAATAAACTTTTTCAGGACTTAAATATTTTATAGAAATCTTTGTTTGTTTAGCAATGAAACTGGCTAATTTTGGGTAAAAAAATTAATTTGAAAAAAAGGCATTTTTTAAACACTTCTTTTATTCTCCAGATTTTATAAGGTACCTAATTAGCTGAGATGATGGTGTACTTGATACCATATAGATGGTGCTGGATCGAGACACACCAAGTCTAGCTGAGATGATGGTGTACTTGATACCATATAGGTGGTGCTGGATCGAGACACACCAAGTCATACCTAATTTTTGTTTTTTAATATGTGAATCTTCCTATTTTAGACTATAAAGAAAGGAACTACTTTATTAAAATTTGATTTAGATGTAGAACTATAGATCTACTCATAAAGACATACGCTATGAAATATATACAATATTATCGGTATGAAATGTATTTCTCAAACAAGTATGAAATTTAAAATATTTAAAATATAGGTATATAGGTCTTTATTATAGAAACATAATAAAAATATCAGTTTAAAAACAAAAAGAATACCATTGAAAAGCCGGGTTTTTAAAGTCACTTAATCAGTTTTGGCATTTAAATTAATATGATAAAATTGTTTTCTTAGCCACAAAGAATTGTAAAATATAATGTAGTTTTGCTACTGCCCTACTGTTAAGATACCTTAGAAAAGGTCCGTCTACATATGTAATGTATAGCACCATTAGAAGTTAGTTAAAATTATACACGAGTGTTAATGACGCAAATAAAAACAATAACAAATGCCACGCAGATACTGATGCACATTTTTAGAGAGAGTAGTGAAGAAGCTCTTGCAACGAGAAATTATGACGTAAGCACATCATTTGTAGTTGCGACTAAGCATTTATTGTGTACAATCGAAGACGACAAATTGACAACAAATTGTTTTTTACATTCCAGATTTTGTTGGTATTTCAATCTATAAAACATGTAAGATTATGTTCATAATATTATTTGGATGTAAAAGCTAGAAAGGTTGATTGACAAAATTAACTAAAGTTTTTCAGTGAGATATCATTATGATGATGGTATCCCTATTTATAGAAGAAGATCGTGTTATTGTTGCAGCGTATGCATGGGAAAACTAACAAATAGTTGATTGTTTGATTAACATCTGATGAAGTAATCAAAATATAATAAATGAATCTAAAATAAACATTTTTCCGACTCTATTTGGAAAAAAAAAGTTTTGGAAAAAGATAATTATGCCGGGAGTTAAAAGAAAGCGGGGTGCAGGGTGGAGTAGGCCATTAGATAAGGCGAAGGGAGCGAGGATCAGAACAGAGAACGAAAGTCCTGAAAATATAACAGCTCGTCTTAAAACTGACAGGGGAGAAGGAAAACAAAAGAAACTCAATAATGAAACGGATGAAGAAAGATTACAACAAGCAAAGCGTAGTTCAAGGGCGACTAAAGCAGAGGAGTATGCACAGAGACGGAGGGAAAGGGACGCTGCTATAAAAAGGCATAAACGTAAAAATGAAACCAAGGACGAAACAGAAGCCAGAAGGCAAACAAATGCTAAGCGTCATGCTATTTCTATAGCTAATGAAACAGCAAAAGAAACAGAAGCCAGAAGGCAAACAGATGCTAAGCGTCATGCTATTTCTGTAGCTAATGAAAAAGTTAAAGAAACACAAGTCAGAAGGCAAAGGGATGCTGAGCGACATGCAATCGCTGTTGAAAATGAGTCTTCGGATGAAACTTTTCGACGCAAACAACAAGACAATGAAAGACATAAACAAGCTATTGCTAGAGAAACATTAGAAGAACGCCAAACGAGACAAATCCTAGATGCTGCCCGCTTTAGAGAAAGACGTGCAAATGTCACACAAGAACAAAGAGCACAAAATACAAATAGAATGAGACAAAATAGAAACAGAATGACTGATATTCCGTTGGATTGGACTAATTTCGATGATTTCGATGAAAGTGACGTTCAAATACACGATTGTGGACACATGGACCAGGTCTGTGAAAAATGCAGGGCAAGATTTTTTTCCAAAAGAGCGACCTACTGACAAAATGTTTACAGTTTGTTGTAATAAGGGAACAATAGAGTTACCACAATTTGAAAGTCATGAGTATTTAAAGAACCTTATGCTTGGACATGACAAAGATTCCAAAATTTTTATGGAACATATACGATCTTACAACAGTGCTTTTGCGTTCGTTTCGGTAGGAGCAAAAATTGATTTTCCTAGAGGTCGTGGACCATTCACGTTTAGAATTCACGGGCAGGTTTATCACAGAAGCGGGACATTACACCCCACAGAAGGAGTGAAGCTAGTTTTCGCTCAACTCTATGTTTTGGATAAGCAAGTAGCTATATCGGAAAGGCTGGATAACGCTGCTAATGCGAATTGACGAAGAAATATAATGGAAAAATTGTATGAGGTGATGAGGGAAAACCCATTCTCCTTGGCATACCGGATGATGTATGAAGTTGAGCGTGAAGAAACCGAGAGAGCTATTGCAAACGGTGAAGAGATTCCTAAAATAACCATGCGTTTAATTCAGGATCGAGACCAGGACCAACGACGATACAACGCGCAGCATTGTAATGAGGTTGCCGTAGTTTTTAAAAGCTCAGACGGAGAACCACCACTGCAGAGAGACCTAATGGTATATTTGAGAGCTGACGGAGAAAATGTTCAGAGAATGCAACAAGTTTCTTTTTTGCATAGGAATTTGGATGCATTATGCTATCCGCTTTTGTTTCCTAAAGGCGAACAAGGATGGGGGGAGGAATGACGACTAACAGGGTCGCGCAGGAATAGTGAGAATACGAGGACTAGAGTCAGCTTAAAGATGTATTATTCATACTACTTGCAAGTTCGAGATTATTTTAACCCTCTGTTAAGCGCTGGGAGACTTACACAACAATACATTGTCGATGCTTACGTTAAAGCCGAGTCAAATGACTTGAACTTTATTCGAACACATCAAAAACAGTTGACTTGTGATACCTACAAAAATCTTATTCCTTTTATTCAAAACGATGATATTGACTCGGCAGTACCTGGTCGTAGAGTGATACTTCCATCCACATTCAGTGGAAGTCCGAGAAACATGCAACAGTTGTACCAAGATGCAATGGCCATTGTTAGAATGTTTGGGAAACCAGATTTTTTGTTACAATGACATGCAACCCTTAGTGGCCAGAGATTGAAGAAAGCCTTTTACCAAGACAGAGGCCCGAGAACAGGCCAGACATTGTAGATCGAGTTTTTAAGCTCAAATTGCAACAGTTGTTGAAAGACATTTCAGAGAAAAAAATCTTTGGTCGAGTCGTCGCATTAGTACACGTGATTGAGTTCCAGAAGCGTTGCCTGCCCCATGCACACATAGTTATAACTGTGGAAGGTGAATTTAAGCCCAGAACGTCCACCATTGTTAACAAAGTTGTTGTTGCAGAACTACCTGTTAAGGAAAAGTTTCCAAGACTTTTTCATGTTATTAGCTCAAATATGATACATGGTCCGTGTGGTGTCGTAAACACCCAATCTACCTGCATGGCTAATGGAAAATGCTCAAAAAAGTTTCCTAAGAAGTTCTCAGAGGACACAAATATAGTACAGGATGGATATCCTATATACATGAGAAGAAAAAACGAACCAGTTACGATTGGTAAGCATTCAATAGATAACTCTTGGATAGTGCCTTACAATGCTTATCTAAGTTTAAAATATGAATGCCACATTGATGTGGAAATTTGCGAATCTTTTTCAAGCATAAAGTAACTGTTCAAGTATGCTTACAAAGGCACTGATAGCGCTAATGTTCAGGTAAGAGCTGATGAGATCAAGACTCATCTAGACGCACGATATGTAAGCCCCCCAGAAGCCATGTGGCGGATATTCCGTTTTAAGATGCATGACCAGACTCATGCAATAATTCGGTTACCCATCCATTTGGAAGGAGATCCATATGTGACATTTGACCCCGACAATATTCGCCAGGTGGTTGAATCGGTCCCGGGAAAGGGCACAAGGCTGACTGCGTGGTTCAAGTTGAACACAAGAGATGAAAATACAAAACTATTCAAGTACCAGGAGATACCTGAACATTATGTGTTTCATGAAAAGGAAGGAGTTTGGACTCTTCGAAAGAGATTGCAGGGAAGAGTTATTGGAAGAATCCTCCCCGTTAATATTAATGACACCGAAAGGTACTTTATGAGACTATAACTTCTCCATGTTCCTTTGAATATTTGAGAAAAGTTGATGGAATTAGCTATGATAGCTACTATAAAGCTGCTAAGGAGAGAGGTTTAGTCATTGATGAACATGTTTGGAATGAGACATTGGCAGAGGTATGCATTGTTGCTATGCCATAAGAAGCTCGAGCACTTTTTGCGTACATGTGTTTGTACTGTGAAATTACGGATGCCACAAACTTATGGAACCAGCACAGAGCCAGATTAATAGAAGATTTTGCATTGAGACACGGTCACCCCGCTGAAGCTGACTGCGACATGTGTGATTCTTTTAGTTTGAACAAAATTGAAGAGATTTTGATAGGTCAAGAAAAAAGATGTAAAAATTACCATCTACCGACACCGAACCCTAACCATGTTGGGCAAATGAATGAATACATTGACAGAGAACAAGAGAGCATGTTAGGGCAGGAGATGGAGGCAAACCTGAATGAAAAGCAACGAGCTGCCTTTGATGCGGTCATGGAAGCCGTGAACGATCACACTATAAGAAGCAAGTGCTTTTTTCTTGATTGTCCAGGTGGTACCGGAAAGACTTATCTGTATGATACTTTGCTTCATACAATCAGAGGTAAAGATCAATCAATGCTTGCGGTTGCCTCAACCGGCATTGTCGCCAATCTTTTGAACAATGGTAAAACCTACAATTCTCAGTTTGGGTTACCTTTAGATTTACAGCGACTTCTACAGAAGCTGAAAAAATTCGAAAAGCCGTCAGAACTCTTATGGATGAAGCATCAATGTGCCCAGCACTTGCTGCTGAATGCATCAATAAGCTTCATGAAGACATTACGATATCAAATATTGCTTGTGGAGGGAACGTTTTCTTGGCAGGGGGAGATTTTCGCCAATGTTTACCTGTAGTTCCTGGTGCAGAACCAGCCGAAGTAGTTCTAGCAAGTTTAAAGCATTCGAAACTCTGGGGCGAGTTTAAAATTTTAAAATTAGATCTCAATGTTAGATCACTTGACCCCGAGTACAGCAATTGGCTTTTGAAACTGGGGAATGGTGAATTGGGCAATGACTTTGATCTAGGAGAAGACATTATAGAGATCCCAGAACAAATGATTGAGTCAGAGGACATCGTCAAGACAATTTACGGGACATGCTTGAAGCATGAACACATGGAACAGTTTTATGGCATTGGAATTCTATGTCCCAAAAATGAAGACGTTGACTCAATAAACCAAAAGGTCTAGGACCTTCTGGAAGGGGAGGAGAAGGCTTATTTGAGTTTTGACTCATTAGTATCTGAAGACAATGAAGACACTAGCGACTATCCAACAGAACTGTTGAACACTTTAAACCCATCAGGTACAGCACCTCATGAATTGAAGCTAAAAGTCGGAGCAATTATTATGCTTTTAAGAAATTTGAACACGAACCAAGGATTGTGCAATGGCTCTAGATTGGTCGTAACTAAGATGATGAGAAGTGTCGTGGAAGCCAAGGTTATCACGGGCAAAGTGAAAGGTAACATTGTTCTTATTCCAAGAATTGATCTAAAGACTGACTCTGGACTGCCTTTTGAACTGAAGAGACGACAATTTTCACTGAAGCTAGCCTTCGCAATGACTATCAACAAGTCGCAAGGCCAAACCCTTGACAAGGTCGGGCTATATTTGCCGAACCCAGTTTTTGGCCATGGTCAACTTTACGTTGCATTCTCAAGAGCCCGGAGAAGTGCAGATGTAAAGGTTTTTGTCAAGGACTCGGATGAACAAGGGAAATTAGTTACTGGAAATGAGAAAGTTTTCACCAGAAATGTTGTATACAGGAGCGTGTTAAATTCGCCAAACTAGGTACACTACAGATGTTACCCGATTTTGAGACTTAGCCCATACAATCAGAGGTATAAGCCAAAAAAGACAACATATAAAACAAAAACCTTTTCTTTTTGGTGTTTTCATAATCTTAACAATGTTTCATTTCAATTCTCCAGATCAATAAAATGTTTCTTTTTCTAATTTTCCGATAATGACTTTTTTTTTTAAAAGCTGAATTACAATTCATTCCATTAATCACTTTCTGTAGATATATGCAGCTTTTTCAGGCATCTCTACTGTTTCTTCTCTTTTCACCTCGGAACGAAATTGAAAAAAAAGTATTTCCTAAAAAATATAGAAAAATCATTATCCGCTACCCCCCCCCCCCCCCCCCCCCCCACCCTTCCACGGAAAGTTTTAAGAGCTGCTACCCGGAGATAAGTATATATGTATGTGAAGAGAAGAGAGCTAAAATTCACCAGAATTGCCCGTGTAACGGGTACCGATGGCTAGTAAGATAAAGAAAAGGGAATTACATATATAGATTACTAGTAATTATTTCTTTGATTATTTTTAGCTTCATGAACCAGGAACTAATTTTATACTTATCACAGAAATGCTATAAAATATTCAATTTTTGTAGAAAAATAATTTTTCTGGCAAGAAAAAATTTGGAACCAGCTTTTCAAGCCTATTGAGACGGGTGATTGTTTTAACATTGAGCCTCCTACAGTTTTGAGAGTCTGACTCACAATAATCAAGTATTAAAATACTTTGATGTTGATACCTAATTATAGGGTGAATATTTTAATGAGCTAATATGTCTAATAATAAGGAAACCTGTTGCATATAGAACAATGTCGATGATAATTTGAAAGTAAAATTTGAAATGTAGGCAGATCTTATTTTAAAAAGCTCAATCTTAAATAAATAAATATACGAAATAATATATGAATGTTTCTCCAAGGTTATGGTGACTCGTGGCTCAGTCTCAGCTCACAGCTATATTGTTGACTGTCTTACTGTCCTTCCTCTAGCTATATTGCTGACTGTCTTACTGTCCTTCCTCTAGCTATATTGCTGACTGTCTTACTGTCCTTCCTCTAGCTATATTGCTGACTGTCTTACTGTCCTTCCTCTAGCTATATTACTGTCTTACTGTCCTTCCTCTAGCTATATTACTGTCTTACTGTCCTTTCTCTAGCTATATTGCTGTCTGTCTTAC
This sequence comes from Physella acuta, assembly GCF_028476545.2. Classification (NCBI taxonomy): domain Eukaryota; kingdom Metazoa; phylum Mollusca; class Gastropoda; family Physidae; genus Physella; species Physella acuta. The sequence goes on from NW_026731582.1 coordinate 76,499, forward strand.
TGTCCTTCTTCTTACTATAGTTCTGACAGTTTTACTGTCCCTTTCTAGGTATAGTTCTGACTGTCTTACTGTCCTTCTTCTAGCTATAGTTCTGACTCTCTTACTGTCCTTCTTCTAGCTATAGTTCTGACAGTCTTACTGTCCTTCTTCTAGCTATAATTCTGACAGTTTTACTGTCTTTCTTCTAGCTATAATTCTGACAGTTTTACTGTCCCTTTCTAGCTGACTGTCTTACTGTCCTTCTTCTAGCTATAATTCTGACAGTTTTACTGTCGCTTTCTAGCTATAGTTCTGACTGTCTTACTGTCCTTCTTTTAGCTATAATTCTGACAGTTTTACTGTCCCTTTCTAGCTATAGTTCTGACTGTCTTACTGTCCTTCTTCTAGCTATAGTTCTGACTCTCTTACTGTCCTTCTTCTAGCTATAGTTCTGACTGTCTTATTGTCCTTCATTTAATTATGTTGCAGACTGTCTTACTGTCCTTCTAGCTATATTGCTGGCTGTTCCTTACACAGCTATAGTGTTTTCTTTATCACAGCTATATTGCTGTCTCTATCACACCTATATTGCTGTCTCTATCACACCTATATTGCTGTCTCTATCACACCTATATTGCTGTCTCTATCACGGATATAATGCTGTCTTTATCACGATTATATTGCTGTCTCTAAAATAGCAATAGTATTGTCTCTATAATAGCTATAGGGCTGCCTGTATAGCTGTGCCGACTTTCCCCTCACAGCTACAATATTGATACTGACCCGTCCTACAGCTACTTTGTTAACTGTCCCCCACAACCGACCCTTCTCTATTCCCCCCTCCACATTACATGGCAGATAGAGAAACACCCAATCGAAAACTCGATAACAGCAGATAGACACTTCAAGGAGACCCGTTCTTTGTAACATCAACAATGAGATGACGTCTATAAATTACAATTGTATTCAAATTACCCAAGTCTATATGCAGTTTCAAAAGAAAAAAAAATATTTAAATTTTCTTTTTGTCTGGAAATTATTTTTGCACATGTTGTTTTTCACTTAAAACGATAACATACCTCATAATTTGAATAACAAAACTCGATACTACCAGATGTTGCAGAACGCTGTTTTAAGTATATAACTGGTGTTTACTTGGACTGGACACCAGAGTTTGTGCCAGCTACCAGATTCAAGTGTTTTATCAACATGAAAACTCTTGTTCTTGTCGGTCTTCTGTCCGTTGTCGGCGTCACACTGACCGTGGCCCAAATTACCATAGTCAAGGGTACGTTTTTCTTCTTATCAGATGGGGTTTCTAACTTGATTTTAATCTTGAATATCTTATGTCTGTTTTACAGTCATAGTTCTAATGTTGAAAATTACAGACTTTAGTACATAATATAAATATTCACCACTGACATTGTTTTGTTTCTTAAAGAAATAGATGTTTGCTTTTAAATAATAGACGAATACTATTCAATATTATTTAGACAGATATTTTGTTATAAATTAAATACCTGAATTTTATGACACTTTGTAGAAAAACTTATTTAACGGTGGACATATTGTTAAAATTAAAAGATGGTGCTTTTGGTTTACATTAAAATTAAAAGATGGTACTTTTAGTTTACATTCGACACAATTTTTTAAAAAAATGTGTTTCATACTCTAGAGACAATTACATTTAATTCTAAAAGAGAATTGCGAAAAAAAAACAATGTTTTAGTATTTTTGGATTTAAGTGTTTAACTTCTTAACAATCTAATGGTATCCAAATGTTGATTGAATTGATTTATAAACGAACTAGATTCTATATATCTAGCGTTTCACACACTTAGTAAGTTATGTAGTCCTACATTTTTTCTAAACAAAAAAAACGGTAGTGTTATTGTTAGATCTGGTATCGACGCGAGTTTCGTTTACAAATTTGAAAATAAAAGTCACTACACAAAGTATTGCCTAATTCCGTTTCTACCCAAGACATGTAGAGCAGGTAATGTAATGTTACCTTCTTCTTCTTCTCGTTCTTAATTATTAGTGTTGAAGGGGATCGAGAATTATCTGCCAGTGCGTTTGAACTCGAGACTTTGTTCAAATTTATCAACCATGAGCTTTTTGCCGACTCGACCACGCCTCCAACACAATTAAGCGTTACGTGTCAGCTGGTTATGCGCCATTGAGGCCATTGACTCCGATTTCAGCCTGCTTTTCTTTTTGGATTTGCTTCCATAGCCTTTGTCCAACCAAGAACAAACTACAAGGCAGCAGTTGTTTAATTTTGGAGTTTCTTAAAAGAAAACTGAATTCCATCTGTTGTTTCTCCATGACAGGGCCGTGTCCTAATGGGGTGAAAGTGGGAGGCATGTGGTATGAGGCAGGCTGCAAGAAATGCCAGTGTCTCAAAGACGCGTACTCATGTGCAGGGTAAGTTACATCATTGGCTAGTCGATGTACATTCTAACGTAGTCAATGGGCTGTTTTGTTACTCAGGTATAGTTTACTTTTACATATATAAAAATATGTATTTATGTATAAACACACACAAATAAATTTAATATATATATATATATATATATATATATATATATGTATATATATATATATATATATATATATATATATATATATATATATATATATATATATATATATATATATATATGTATATATATATATATATATATATATGTATATATATATATATATATATATATGTATATATATATATATATATATATATATATATATATATATATATATATATATATATATATGTATATATATATATATATATATATATATATGTATATATATATATATATATATATATATATATATATATATATATATATATATATATATATATATGTATATATATATATATATATATATATATATATATATATATATATATATATATATATATATATATATATATATATATATATATATATATATATGTGTGTGTGTGTGTGTATGTATGTTACGGTATATTTACAATATAATTACGGTAATAATTACATTAATAATAATACAGTGAATATCTATATATATATATATATATATATATATATATATATATATATATATATATATATCCTTACAGTTGTCCGAATATGGCCTTTCCTGCAAATTGTATTGTCACATTCGAGAACAAGGGCAACAACCCTGACTGCTGCAAGCCAACCTTTAACTGCACAAGTACCAAAGGTTGAGAAAACGGAAAAGTTATCACGGAGAAAATAAAGAAGTCCAGTTGATATGAGTTTTTGTTTCCTTTATTTGTCATATGTTCTCTCTGCATGTAGCAGATGACTGTTATAGATAGAACGGTTTAGTAAAATACCTTTGTGTGCAACTGAGAAAATACGGAAAGAAACAAAACCAGCACACAAGCAGGCATACACATACAAAAAACATGCACACACTCACCCATCCAAAATACAAACACGCTCTACCATAAACACACAAACTCACACTCAACGACACAAACGCACACATGTTCACCTATACACACATTCGTCAATAAATTACAAGGGTGTGGGCTAGAGAGTTTCAGCAACAATAAAACTCACACAAAGGCGGTGTTGTGTCGACATGCTAGGAAACGACTATTGAGTCAACAACACCACACATGTTACCGTGCACAGCCTATACTGGTTACATCTGCATAATTTACGTAAGGGCGTAGTTCTACGTGAGTCTTTGTGAGGGGTAAGTTAACTAATTAAATGTCAATTACTGATTGGACATATCACTTGGCAATTGTTACTGATGGCTTCAGTGATGTAACTGCAGGTGTAGGCTATTTGCATACGAAGATGTGGATGTGCTTACAGATGTGGATGTAGATAAGTATGTGGATAAGGATGTGGATGTGGATGTGAATATGAATGTGAATGTGAATGTAAATGTGAATGTGAATGGGAATGGGAATGGGAATAGGAATGTGAATGTAAATGGGAATGGGAATGGGAATGTGAATGGGAATGTGAATGTGAATGTGAATGTGGATGCGAATGCGAATGCGAATGATAATGTGAATGTGAATGTGAATGTGAATCTGAATGTGAATGTGAATGTGAATGTGAATGTGAATGTGAATGTGAATGTGAATGTGAATGTGAATGTGAATGTGAATGTGAATGTGAATGTGAATGTGAGTGTGAGTGTGAATGTGAGTGTGAATGTGAATGTGGATGTGGATGTGGATGTGGATGTGAATGTGAATATGAATATGAATGTGAATGTGAATGTGAATGTGAATGTGAATGTGAATGTGAATGGGAATGGGAATGGGAATGCGAATGTGAATGTGAATGTGAATGTGAATGTGAATGTGAATGTGGATGCGGATGTGAATGTGAATGTGAATGTGAATGTGAATGTGAATGTGAATGTGAATGTGAATGTGAATGTGAATGTGAATGTGAATGTGAATGTGAATGTGAATGTGAATGTGAATGTGAATGTGAATGTGAATGTGAATGTGGATGCGGATGTGGATGCGGATGTGGATGTGGATGTGGATGAGAATGTAATTGTGTATGTAATTGTGGATGTAATTTTTGATGTAGATGTGAATGTAATTGTGGATGTGGATATGGATGTATTATGTGGAAGTGGATTTGTATGTAATTGTGGATCTGAATTTGGATGTGGGTGGAAATGTGGATCTGGATGAGCAAGAAGAGGATGAGGGTGAAGACGAAGATGAGGAAGTGTTTGTGGATGGTTAATGGTATAAGTAATTATAAAAAATATTCGTCCTTGTCAACATCCTAAGCGCCTCAAAATCCAAAACATCTAAACATCTAAAGAGAGTAATGGAATTTCGACAAAAAAGAGTTAATTTAAAAATAATCACGTGTTAAAATGTAATTGAAACCCTAAAAAAACTGCTTAATTGAAACACAAACACGGAACAGGCCGGGTGTTTGAAAAAAGAATTTGACTTAACTATGTTTTAACGACTGATTGATTGTTCTAACGTTATATAACCTGAGACCAACATTGGTCAGGCACTTCATCAACTAATGAAACATCCCTCATCGTTTTTCTGGGAAAATGAACTGCATAGAAATCTTTTTCGTCGTTTGCTTCACACTGACGATTGTGCAGTGTAGCGCAGAGGATAATGGTACGGAAATGTTTAATTCAAAATTAAGATGTGTAATGATGTTTATGTGTTTAAATTTGTTGGTTTGTAGTGTTTGGGTTAGATTAATTTAACCTGTAGTGATATTATTTTTGTTAAGTGATAAGCTATGAAAACCGTTTAAGCTCATGATACTGGTTCTATTACTGTCAAGCAGTGTTTCTTCCAGACTTTTTTCTCGGGGGGGGGGGGGGGGGGGGCACTTGAAATTTTCGGGAGGGGGGGGGGGAAGCGGTTGACTTTCTTCGGGGGGGGGGGGCACTGTTAATTAAATGTATATATTTTCTATATAAATTCCATTTCGTTGGGGGGGGGGACGGTAGACTGTGTTTTTATCTTGTGAAGCTCTTCACCTACCATTTTATTATACGCGTACTTTGCTTTGATCAAACGAAATAAATTGAACTGCAATAATAAAGCGGGAGTGATCTCCCCTAAACTCTCTCGAATATTCTTATATAACACTACGGGGGATGGCAACTCGGGAAATAGACATGATTTAAATCTATTTTTAATTACTTAATTTTTTTACTTTCTCGTATATGCGAAGTATAGAGAAAGTCTTGTAATCGTGCAGAAAAAAATCGAGATGTTTACAAATCTAACGTTTTACACCTCACTGATACGGAAAAACATAATTTTGCAATCTTGTTCGTATGTCTGTGTGTATGTGTGTGTCTGTGTGTCTGTGTATCTGTAAACACGATAACTTGAGTACCGTTACAGCTAGGTTGATGAAATTTCATACATAAGTATTTTAACAAAATTGTAGATCCGTATCAACTTTTGAGCGATTTCCGATAACCGGAAGTGGTACTTTTTACTTTGAATTTTTCAAAAGCATATAACTTGAGTACTATTTCAGATAGATAAATGAAATTTCACGTGTAAGTAAAAGTCAAATTTTGAGTAATTTCCGTTTACCGGAAGTACTAATTTACACAATTTCGATTTCTTAAAAAACTAATGTAAATTTATTAATTACTAATAAAGTACTAATAATATTCCGCACTATTATGCACATTTTATTTGGCGTTCAATGGTGTGCAATTCGTTTTTTTAGGAGATTTTATTCTATTTTAAAAAGTTTAAGTATTTAAAATAGATTAAAATTCATGTCTATATTCCGCAAATTACTCAAACTTTGACAGAAGGCAGGAAATTAGATTTTTTACTTATGTGTGAAATTTCTTTTATCGATCTGAAACACCTAATGAAGCTATGGGAAAGCTAACGACTTAATGAAGCTAGGAATAGCTAATCACATAATGAAGCTAGGAATAGCTAACCACTTAATGAAGCTAGTAATAGCTAACCACTTAATGAAGCTAGGAATAGATAACCACTTAATGAAGCTAGGAATAGCTAACCACTTAATGAAGCTAGGAATAGATAACCACTTAATGAAGCTAGGAATAGCTAACCACTTAATGCAGCTATGGAAAGCTAACCACTTTAATAAAGCTAGGAATGTTAGAGCTTTGATTATGTATTATTTGTTTATACAATATCACTGTATGTCTTGCAGACATTTTTACAAACATGTGACGTTTTTATATTGTTTATTTTTTTACGTAACTTTTAAAAGTAGTCGATATATAACGTCATACATTAAACGAAAGAGCTCTGACATAAAACCCATTTGCCTTAAGTTCCTTTGTTTTAAACCCATTTGCCTTAAGTTCCCATAGTTTATTGCTATACACATAGAAACCTATTTGCCTTAAGTTCCCTTGTTTTATTGCAACCCACCAGGTTGTCCGGCCGGCGTCAACCCTGGCGAGTCCTGGTTTGAAGAGGGTTGTATCAAGTGCGACTGTTACGAAGATTGGTCGGGATGCGTCAAGTAAGGAAATCTCGGAAATATGTTAACTGCTAGAATTACAACATACAACATTACATTAAGAGATGCTATTATGCATTAATATTGTATTAAATTGATATATCAATAATTGTACATTATCTATATTCATCAACATGTGCATATATTATATACATATATATATATATATATATATATATATATATATATATATATATATATATATATATATATATATGTATATATATATGTATATATATATATATATATGTATATATATATATATATATATATATATATATATATATATATATATATATATATATATATATATATATATATATATATTCCTTTATTATCCCTTAGCTGCCCTACGATGGCCGTGGAAGATAACTGTGAGGTCTTCTACGACACAGAGGGAGACTATCCCGATTGTTGTACACCAAGGGTAGTCTGTAATGAAGAGAAGAAATAAACAGTGTAATGTAGAACACGGACTCATCTGAAATAAAGATATACTGCAAACAGTACATGATTTGTTTTTACTTACTTCCATTGTAAATTAGTCTCTTGAGAAACTTTAGACACCACATTATTGGAGTCGCGATAAATAGGTTCATTTTTAAAGAATAAAAGTAGCTTTTCTGTCTCACACCACCTCAGCCCCCCCCCCCCCCCCTCACTGAAACCCGCACACTCGGCTTAAAGCTGTTTTTCTGACCCTCCCCCACACACACATGCGCAAAGCTTTTAATGCAAACTCACCCCACTCCACCCACCGCCATACTGTTGTCTCGTCGCCCACTCGTCCCCATCCCCTCCTTACCTTACAGCTTCATACTGTCTCAGTTCCAACTTCCCACCACCTCCCCCCTCCAAAGCTAAAGTTTTAAGGTCTCAACCCCCCCCCCCACACACACACCCTCTCCTATAAAGCTATAGTGCTGTTAGTAGTGTCACATTGTCATCTTTTCCCACCCCTCCAACCATTGGCGGAACTAGAAAAAAATGGCCACCCCGCAAAAAAAAAATTTAAGCCCCCCCCCATATATATATATATATATATATATATATATATATATATATATATATATATATATATATATGTATATATTCAAACTCAAAATACGAACATGGGATACACATTTCTGGCCTGTTCGGGTTTTGAAATAAAAATTCAATTAAAACAGATTACATCATTATGTCATGTGTGTAGTGCATTAGTCTGTTTTGTGAAAATCAGTCTTATTTTATCTCTGCTATAAGGTCTCTTAACATCTAGTCGGTTAAAAGAATATAAAACCTGAAAGCTTTGTATAAGTAATGGTGTCTCGTGTTATGTTTATTTTTATGTTATTTTGTATTTATATTATTAATTTTAAATATATTTCCTTTTTATACAGTGTCATTCTTTAGTAAGTACTTTATACAAAAATAATAGTTAAGAGAAGTAATTGCTTTTTAATTTGTTTAGTACAAATCTATTAAAAGGAGCTTCTGGGCACCCCTATCTGACTATTTAAAAAAGGGAAATAAGTCACGAAAGTGGTTTGAACGTTTGCTTATCTTTAATAAGTTTGATTATAGGAGAAAGAGGACTCGGCTTTCACAGTTTTTTTTTAAATCAAAGGGAAAAGAATATACAAGAGGGTGGGGTGGTGTCTATAGAATAAAGATAAACCATAGCCGCAGCTATGGTAATCTTTTTTTTTACAAAACAACCATCAAGTAAAAAATGCAAGAAAATTATTTTTCATTTTTTTTAAAAAATGATTATGGTCGGCTGTGGGCCCCTAAATGGCGTGGGCCCCCCGCATTGCGGGGTCTGACGGCACTGTAGTTCCGCCCCTGCCTCCAACCCTCTCACGTAAAGCTATGGTGCTGTTAGTATTGTGACATTGTCATCTCTTCCCAACCTTCCCCCCCCCCACCCCCATACCCCCTCCTATAAAGCTATAGTGCTGTTAGTAGTGTCACATTGTCATCTTTTCCCACCCCTCCAACCCTCTCACGTAAAGCTATGGTGCTGTTAGTATTGTCACATTGTCATCTCTTCTCCCCCTCTCACGTAAAGCTATGGTGCTGTTAGTAGTGTCACATTGTCATCTCTTCCCACCCCCACCCCCACACCCTCTCCCCTAAAGCTATGGTGGTGTTAGTATCATCACATTGTCATTGCTTCCCACACCCAACCCCCACACCACCCCCACATACACACACATCTATAGCACCGATTGTCTCAATGTCCCTTCCACAGTTACTATGTATGCAGGCTGTCACCACGTATAATGAACACAGATTTATAATTTACTGTTTACATTTTTTTTAAAAATCACACTCGCCCGCATGGAGCTTCATCTAGATCAGGGGTCTCCAAACTACGAAGTCCTCTCATCCGGCCCGCGGAGATCTTTTTGTCCAAGGAAATAACGTTTGTTGGTGATGGCTGAGGAACCTGCGCAGAAAAATCAAAGACATGCCTGGAAGAAACTGGCCCCCGAACTGAAATTTGATAGTTAATGCGGCCCTCGGACTGAAAAGTTTGGAGACCCCTGATCTAGATCTACTGCGGACTGTCACTGTGGGTATTTAAATTTAAACCCGGCGATCTCACAGTTTAGCTTGTCTCAGCTGCCTGCTACTGGCATTTAACCAACATGAAAGCACTCGTTCTCGTCAGCCTGCTGATCAGGACCTGCTTCACACTAACCTTCGAGGACACCACTAGTCATTACAATACGACGGGTACGTTTTGGTGCCCAATGTAGCGACTAGTCTGTTTTCAAAATTAGTTGTTTTTTTTTTTTGGGTTTTTTTTTTTTTTTTTTTTAATTTGTTACTGTTTTGCTACCCAATGTAGCTGCTTGTTTGCTTTCAATATTACTTGTTGGTTTTTTTTTTGTTTTTTTTTTTCGTTTACAGTTTTGGCGGCGTTCTGCAGAGGACTTTTTAAAAATTCTTTTTAAATTAGAATTTAAAAAGAATGCCGTTTTCTTATAAATTGACAATTCTTGAAGACAGACTTGTTCTAAATTAGAGACAGATTTTTGGTCTACTTAGGAGACGGACATTTTATTACATTGTAATGGCAGACTTAATGTCTATAGTTAAGTCTTATATTAATTGTTCCTACAAAAAAAACATATCTTGCAAAATATTTTTATAACTGGCATTTCATTACAGTTTTTTTTTGTCTACAGTAAACTCAAACATTTTTGCATATTTTAAAGGGAAAAAGTAATTATATTAAAGGTGGACAGGCATTTTTTTTATTAATACAAAAATATAAAAAAAAACTCTTTAGTGATGTTGGATGCAAAAAGATAAGAGAATCATATCTGATATCATACGTTATAGAACTGATATATCTACATATACGTGGCATACAAGCTGACAACTTAAATTAAATCAAATCGGATTTCATGAGTCATTGAATGAAGTTACTGACAAAAATGCTGTCGTCTTAAAATCTTGGTTAAAAAAGGTTAGACCTTTGGGTCTAATGTCCTGTACCGTAGCTTTGTTTTAGTCACCAGACGTAAAACTTACTTAGTCCGTTCACTCGCAGTTAATCTTTACCCTCCTGTTCAGACTCGGCCGAAAAAGTTAAATTTCGTGATTCCCCGAAAAATCTCCAGAAATTTTTAGCGCAATTTCCATTCTGGAGAATTGCGTTTATTAACCCGTCATTTCTGGATGTATGAATGTATGAATGTATGAATGTGTTTCCGCAGGTTTAAGTCGTATCTCCTCCTAACGAAGCAATATCGAGGACTAGTTCCAAAAGCAATAATGTTAAGCAAGTTACCAGGATGATAGTGGGCCAAAAACATTCCGGGTTTCTTTCATGGATATCCCGGAAAAGCCAAAAAACCTCGAAAAATGCAGTTTTTGGCCCTTATCTCGGCAACCAGACCACTAAGCGACTTGAAACACGTACCAATCGATTCCTGCCATAATGTAGAACAATATTGCCGAAGAAAGTTTTCAAAAATATCCTTTCGTTCGGTCACAAAAAAAAATTTGAATTAATTAAAATTTAGACCGAATTAGTAGGCATGTTTATCCAACCACACCACACGCGTCATCACGTTCAATGGCTGCGACATCACGTTCGGTAGCTAGGCGCGCGCAATAGTTTTTAGTCATGTAACTCTATTGTAAATAAAACATGTATTTTAACCTTGCTCTTGATTTACGCTACGACAGAGCTATTTTTAGATAACATAAGGAAATTGCGCTAAAATTGTCACTAGACTTTTTAATTAACTTGTTTATTCTGCTTCGATTCCCAAGTTGGCTGATAGTAAAGTTAGATTGTGTTCTATTGTTCTATAGGAGGGGTGTATTCTGTTGTTCTATAACAGGGGTGTGTTCTATTGTTCTATAACAGGGGTGTGTTATATTGTTATATAGGAGGGGTGTGTTCTATTGTTCTATAACAGGGGTGTGTTCTATTGTTCTATAACAGGGGTGTATTCTGTTGTTCTATAACAGGGGTGTGTTCTATTGTTCTATAACAGGGGTGTATTCTGTTGTTCTATAACAGGGGTGGTTCTATTGTTCTATAACAGGGGTGTATTCTGTTGTTCTATAACAGGGGTGTATTCTATTGTTCTATAACAGGGGTGTATTCTGTTGTTCTATAACAGGGGTGTGTTCTATTGTTCTATAACAGGGGTGTGTTCTATTGTTCTATAACAGGGGTGTGTTCTATTGTTCTATAACAGGGGTGTGTTCTATTGTTCTATAACAGGGGTGTGTTCTATTGTTCTATGAGATAGGTGTATGATATTACAGTTAGATTGTGTTATGTCGTTTTATAACAGGGGCGTGTGATATTAAAGTTAGATTGTGTTATGTCGTTTTAACTTGTTTATTCTGCTTCGATTCCCCAGTTGGCTGATAGTAAAGTTAGATTGTGTTCTATTGTTCTATAGGAGGGGTGTATTCTGTTGTTCTATAACAGGGGTGTGTTCTATTGTTCTATAACAGGGGTGTGTTCTATTGTTATATAGGAGGGGTGTGTTCTATTGTTCTATAACAGGGGTGTGTTCTATTGTTCTATAACAGGGGTGTGTTCTATTGTTCTATAACAGGGGTGTGTTCTATTGTTCTATAACAGGGGTGTGTTCTATTGTTCTATGAGATAGGTGTATGATATTAAAGTTAGATTGTGTTATGTCGTTTTATAACAGGGGCGTGTGATATTAAAGTTAGATTGTGTTATGTCGTTTTATAACAGGGGCGTGTGATATTAAAGTTAGATTGTGTTATGGCGTTTTATAACAGGGGCGTGTGTTATTAAAGTTAGATTGTGTTATGTCGTTTTATAACAGGGGCGTGTGTTATTAAAGTTAGATTGTGTTATGTCGTTTTATAACAAGGGCGTGTGATATTAAAGTTAGATTGTGTTATGTCGTTTTATAACAGGGGCGTGTGATATTAAAGTTAGATTGTGTTATGTCGTTTTATAACAGGGGCGTGTGTTATTAAAGTTAGATTGTGTTATGTCGTTTTATAACAGGGGCGTGTGATATTAAAGTTAGATTGTGTTATGTCGTTTTATAACAGGGGCGTGTGATATTAAAGTTAGATTGTGTTATGTCGTTTTATAACAGGGGCGTGTGATATTAAAGTTAGATTGTGTTATGTCGTTTTATAACAGGGGCGTGTGATATTAAAGTTAGATTGTGTTATGTCGTTTTATAACAGGGGCGTGTGTTATTAAAGTTAGATTGTGTTATGCCGTTTTATAACAGGGGCGTGTGATATTAAAGTTAGATTGTGTTATGTCGTTTTATAACAGGGGCGTGTGATATTAAAGTTAGATTGTGTTATGTCGTTTTATAACAGGGGCGTGTGATATTAAAGTTAGATTGTGTTATGGCGTTCTATAACAGGGGCGTGTGATATTAAAGTTAGATTGTGTTATGTCGTTTTATAACAGGGGCGTGTGATATTAAAGGTAGATTGTGTTATGGCGTTTTATAACAGGGGCGTGTGTTATTAAAGTTAGATTGTGTTATGTCGTTTTATAACAGGGGCGTGTGATATTAAAGTTAGATTGTGTTATGTCGTTTTATAACAGGGGCGTGTGATATTAAAGTTAGATTGTGTTATGTCGTTCTATAACAGGGGCGTGTGATATTAAAGTTAGATTGTGTTATGTCGTTTTATAACAGGGCCGTGTCCAACGCCATACCTGGTAGGAGAGCATTACTTTCGGCCCGACTGCCAACTGTGCCTATGTTATGATGGCTTCTACACCTGCTTTATGTAAGTTACACCAGGCTCCAGTATATAGACGAAAAATGACAGAATATCTTTTATTTTTTAATGTCTCGTATAGGAAGTATAGAGAAAGTATTGTGATCCTGCAAAATCTCAACGTTTTTTACCTCCCTGAGTCAAAAAGCTCTTATTTATGTCTGTGTGTGTGTTTTTTTTTTACATGAATACCGTTCCAGTTAGGTTGACAAAAATTTTATATGTAACTTTTCTATCAAATGTCTTGTTCTGGAACAACTTTTGAGCAATTTCCGGTAACCGGCAGTGGTACTTACTGTACATCAGATTTCTCAAAAGCTGAAAACTTCAGTACCAAATTTCATCCAATTCCTTATACAAGAGTAGAAAGGATAAGAACGAATCGATAACCTTGCATGCTATTCTGTACCCTTTAAAAAAATTATATCTTTCGTATTCTCCTCCATTGCGGAGAATATGTATATACATACAAGGGAATGTGACTGTAAATATATGCATGTATATATACATATAAGCATATATATATATATATATATATATATATATATATATATATATATATATATATATATATATATATGTGTGTGTGTGTGTGTGTGTGTGTCTTTGTACAAATATATATATATATATATATATATATATATATATATATATATATATATATATATATATATATATATATATATATATATATAAATCAAATGTCTCCCCTAAAAGGTGTCCCAGAGTGAACATATACAGCTCAACTTGTAAAAGAGTAATACAAAATTCTGGACTGTACCCTGACTGCTGTGTAAAATGTTCCGCAACTTGATGAACGTGACCTGGGGTGTGACCAAAACAAAATAAAGCAATGAAACCTGATTAGCTTTTGTTTCGTTTATGAGTTTTTAGTGATGGAAACAGACTGTACATAACTGTGACAAGGGTCTATTGCTAATTCCCGAAAGACACTTGCCCGGATGGGACAAACGCCCGAATGGACACAGGCCTGAGAGGGACAAATGGACACTTTCCTGAATGCGTCCCGCTAGTAGATCGGTATATAATATTTATGTACAACTTATTAATCTCACCCTGAAAAAGAAGATGATTAACAATAAAACTTCACTTCTTTGTAACAATCATAATGTATTTCGAAATATGTATCCCAAACTTATTTTTCAAAAAGAGGTAATAATTTGTTTTAATAAATGAATAAAAAAATATTTAGAAGCGAATTAGTATGAGACAGTTGATCGTGCAAAAAGCCATTTTAATAATGCCGTATTTTGCATTAATAGTGATTTTATAAAAAAAAACATAAAACTTTTCAATTTGAACTGATAGTCATTGGGGATGTGACCTACTTAGGTCACGTCATTTTTATTTTGACATTGTATAATTCCTTATATGGAATGATGGTGTAACACCTGGGGTTTTTCCATTGACTATTAAGGTGTTTGAGACATAGAAAATTTCCATTAAAATCTGATTGAATGATTCTGATCAGATGATTATCCCAACCAATGGTGACATGAGTTGAGGATAACCTCCCCTGTCACAGAAGTCTTTAATTGCCCTGCAAACTCGCAACACGAGGCAGTTTTTCTTGACCTAAAAGACTACGAGGCCGTTTTACCTTAGTCAGGCAGCCGTCCATTTTGTCCGGCTATAGACTCTGACCATTTGAACGTGAGAGTACTTAAGACCTGGGTGTGCCTTGCTTTCTTCAGTTGATTTAGTCTTCTAGTTTAATATTACTTGTCGCTAAGTAAGTCTAGAAGCTACAGCAGTGTTGTGTGGCCTGTAGCTGTTCTTTAGACAGTGTAGAAATCTGTGATAGTGATTTTTCCTACATTTTGTAAGTTGGGTTTTTGATATTTTATACATTAAATATTTTATCTAGTTCATCTTTGTGTTTTGCCACAACTGAGTTCGCTGATTAAAAGGTCGTATGTAGATTGGATGAGTGTTAAATACAATAGTATCACTAGCTCCCCTAGACATTAAATTCGAGCCCTAGTGGGTCGTTGTGTTAAGTGTTCATCCACTTAGGCCGTAAGGCATTTGCATATGACCCCGAAAAAAGAATCCGGGGACGTTCTCCTTCTATTTAGCTGATAGATAGGTTAACGTTACAAAGTGGGAGCTCGCCGAGATTTAATCTGTCGTTCCAGTTGTTGGTCATATCAGTTGAATACTAAGTTTAGTCTGGTCTAGTTGTTTTTTTATCCAGTGTAGCGCCGTGGTCTTACAACGCGCGCTCAGGCTAGAGTATCTAGGTCAAATAAGCAGACGTGTCACGTCCTACATTTAGAGGTCAAGTACACGGCCCAACGCTGTGTAGTAATTTAAAGGATCTAGGCTTGTTGTGATTTTCAAGTAGTGTTATGGAGTCTTTTTTGGCTAATCCTACTGTTGAAGATGTAGAAAAGTTGAGTAGAAAAGTTTTGGTTAGTGTTGTTAAGGAATTGAAATTGGATTATTCTGTTACGCAGAAGTCAGAGGTGTTGAGAGATAAAATTGTTGTTCATTTCATTAATGAAGGAGTATTTGACGAAAGTTTGTTAGCTAGTGTGTTGCTCCGCGAGGAGAAATCTATAGAAGAGAGGGAGCTTTTATTAAAAGAAAAGGAGTTTGAAACTAAAAGTGCTCTAGAGAAACAGGAGTTAGAGGCTAAAATTGCTTTAGATAAGAGGAGGTTGGAATTAGAGTTTGGTCAAGTTAGTGATGTCACTTCTCTGGTAGATCCAAAAAAGTTGTCGGTAGGGCAAGTGATTGCCAAATTTGGGAAATTAGTTCCTAAATTTGATGAAACAGATTTGGTCGTTTTCTTTAACTCGTTTGAGAGTTTAGCGAAGACTTGTGAATGGCCCGAAACCTCCATTACTGCTTTATTGAGTTCTGTCCTTACTGGGAAAGCTGCAAAAACATACCAGGCACTCTCTCACGACGTTCAAAATAACTATAGTTTGGTCAAGACTGCCATTTTAAAGGCCTACGCTCTGACGCCCGAGGCCTATCGGACAAAATTCCGAACACTCCGCAAGTTACCCACACAATCATATGTGGAATTTCTCTTTGAAAAGGAGAAAATATTCTCAAGGTGGCTACACTCTGAGGAAGTTTCTGAGTTTGAGAAACTCAGGTCACTTATCCTAAGGGAAGAATTCCTATCGTCCCTGCCTGAAGAGATACGACTACACATACTGGATAACAAGATAACTGACATCCAGAAGGCTGCTGAGTCGGCTGACACATATATGTTGGTGCATAAGAAACCACCAGTGTCAGGAAACCGCCTCAACCCCGTGCTTCCCCTTTTTGGCAGCAATCCTCCTGTTGGCCAACACGTGAAGGCATTACAGTCCAAAGAGAAACCAAGATCGACTCTCAATCGTCGAGCAGTATGCCAGTTCTGCAAAAGGCCTGGTCATCTTGTCAAGGACTGTTACAAACGTCGTCAATATAACAGAGAGGTGGTGCGTACTTCTGCGCACTATGCTCTATCCCCTCAAGCAGCCAGTTCAACTATGAACTCTAGAATTCTAAAGGACTCTAATCCTAAGTGTCCGCAAGAAGGTAGTCAAGTCTCCACACATTATGTGCAGTCACATTTTGACTGTTCTCGCCACCATCCAGTTTCTGCCGAGTCTACCGATCTCGAGGGATCGAGAAAAGTTGACTTTTCATCTTTTATTGCCGAAGCCATCATTAGCAAACCAGGTGATCCGTTGTCTCAGCGGAATATCACCGTCCTAAGAGACACAGGAGCGTCACAATCACTCCTTTTGAAAAGTTCAATGGACATTACACCTGAGACGAACACCGGAAGGATTTCCATTATCCAGGGGGTGGGGACAAAATCTACTGTCGTCCCTCTACACAAGTTTGCCCTGAAACATCATCTCGTCGAAGGTGAGGTCATTTTAGGTGTGATAGATAGTATTCCTGTCCCAGGAGTACACCTACTTCTAGGGAATGACCTTGCAGGAAGCAAAGTATACCCCTGTACGGTTTCAGACCCTTTGTCAACAGTTCCAGATAATGATTATGAACTGTATCCTGCATGTGCGGTGACAAGAAGCCAGACCAAGCAATTGGCTGACACAACGTCTGAACCACACCCGCCATCATCGTTAAGAAATTCGACTCTCAAACTGGAGTCTATGCTTCCAGAAAATACAAGTCTGGGCTTACCCCTGAGGATATCTCAGGAAGACATCATTAAAGCTCAACAAGTCGACGCGGAACTCAAAGCAACGGTCGAAAAATCTCTATCATCTGACGATGGAGAATATTTCTCCGAGAACGGCCTCTTCTTTCGTCGCGCTATACCAGTGATTGCCTCACCAGCCGAACCATGGTTGGGTAAAAACCAGCTGTGGGTCCCTCCACCTTATCGGCATGAAATACTTAAGCTGGCACATGACCATCCAATGTCAGCGCACCCAGGAGTCACTAAAACGACGGCGAAGATCAAAGAACTGTTCTTTTGGCCCAAAATGAGAAAAGATGTGTCGCGTTACTGTAGAAGTTGCACGAACTGTCAGTTGGCCGGAAAGCCAAACCAGACAATTCCTAAGGCCCCTTTGAGTCCGATTCCTGTGTTAGAAGAACCTTTTTCTAAAATCGTCATGGACTGTGTAGGTCCCTTGCCTAAAACCAAGGCGGGCAACGAGTACCTACTTACCTTTATGTGTTCAAGTACCCGTTTTCCCGAGGCGATTCCCTTACGGAACATTAAGGCAAAGACTGTAGTCAGAGCCATGACCCGGTTCTTCACTACCTTTGGATTACCTAGAATCGTGCAAACAGATCAAGGCAGCAACTTCACCAGTCACCATTTTCAGGAAGCGCTAGCCAAGCTAGGCGTTACCCACATCACCAGCTCAGCCTACCACCCTCAGTCTCAAGGCGTACTTGAGAGGTTCCACCAAACCCTCAAAACCATGCTAAGGACATTCGCTAACAGTAACACCCAATGGGATGAGTCTGTTCCTTGGATTATATTCGCCGCGAGGGACTGTGTCCAGGACTCTTTAGGCTACTCGCCTTTTCAACTTGTGTTTGGACATTCTGTCCGTGGCCCCCTGAAGCTGATACACGAACGTTGGACAGGTACCAGTGATCATCCAGTGGAAAACTTCGACGATTTTCACGTTCGACTGAAAGCCGTGTGCGAAATGGCTCACGAGAACTTAAGAAAGGCCCAAGTTAGAATGAAAGAACTGTATGATAAGAGTTCTTGTAAACGAACATTCAATCCAGGCGACAAAGTTCTTGTGCTAGTGCCTAATCTGAACAATGCGTTATCCTTGAGATATTGTGGACCCTTTACTGTGCATTCAAAATTAAGTGATTTGAACTATGTTGTCAATACGCCCGACAGAAGAAAGAAACAGACAGTGTATCATGTCAACTCACTGAAAAAATATTATGATAATTGTAACAATTTTCAATCCACAGCTAAAATTACTTTACCTGTATGTTCAAATGTTTCTGATGATGTGATACATGATAAATTGAAACCCCCAAAATTGGTAAATTCTTCCTTTTTAGATAATTTGAATGTCCACCTTATGCATTTGTCCACAGAGGAAAGCCAGAGATTGTCCCAATTATTTGAGACATTTCCCTCTATTTTTGGGGATGTCCCCAAAGAAGCGAAAGTTCCACCTCATGATATAGACGTTGGTGACGCAAAACCCATTAAACAACACCCCTATAGAGTTAACCCGGAAGAAGCTGCTTTGATAAAAGATGAAATTGACTATATGCTCAAGAATGATATCATTGAGCCCAGTTTCAGCAACTGGAGTTCCCCATGTCTCCTAGTACCGAAAGACGGTGGATCTTTCAGGTTTGTGACCGACTTTAGGAAGGTGAATGCGCTCACCAAAGCTGATTCCTATCCATTACCTCGGATAGAGGACGTTATTGATAAAGTTGGTCAAGCTAAGATAATTTCCAAAATTGATTTACTTTCAGGATACTGGCAAATCCCCTTATCTGACCGTGCAAAAGAAATATCTGCTTTTGTAACCCCTAATGGTTTTTAATGATACAAACGCATGCCCTTTGGTATGCGAAATGCTGGTCAAACTTTCCAGAGGGTCATTAACTCTGTCATTGCTGACATAGACCAATGTGAGGCCTACATAGATGATATAGTTGTATTCTCTAATACTTTTGAAGAACATATTGTTCAATTGACTAACCTTTTTAGAAAATTGTCTGAAGTTAATTTTACTGTAAACTTACATAAAAGTGATTTCTGTAAAGCTTCAATTACCTATTTGGGTTATCAAGTGGGAACGAACCAAGTTCGGCCCATTGAAGCTAAAGTAGATGCTATTGTAAGGTTACCACCTCCCAAAAATTGTAAAGAGATCAAAAAGTTCCTTGGGATGGCTGGTTACTATAGGCGGTTTTGTCAAAACTTTTCAGCTATTGCTGAACCTCTTACTGCATTATTGAAAAAGGGTGTTGAGTTTGAATGGTCCAATAAATGTCAAGAAGCTTTTTTAACCATTAAGTCATTTTTATCAAATGCACCTGTTATGGCTGCACCAAATTTTAGCATGCCCTTTAAACTTGCCATTGATGCTAGCAACTTAGCCATTGGCTCAGTCCTATTTCAAGAAGACAACATGGGAATTGACCATCCCATTGCCTTTTTTTCCAGGAAGTTAAATGAAAACCAAAAGAATTATTCTACTATTGAAAAAGAAGCTTTAGCTTTGGTTTTGTCATTACAACATTTTGAAGTCTATGTCTCTTCTTCAACCAATCCGGTCAGAGTGTTTTCTGACCATGATCCCCTGAAATTTACCTCTAAGTTAGGACAGACAAATCAAAGAATATTGAGATGGTGCTTATATTTCCAAAATTTTAATCTGGAAATTTCACACATTAAGGGTAGTGATAATGTTGTGGCTGATTGTTTGTCAAGGATGTAAAATCTTGTTACACACATTGATCATGTGACATGCTTTGTGGTTCATTAGGACCATAAACAGGTTTTGTTTGAGTGTCACTCATATGAAAATGAGTGGTGTGAGTTAGAATTTTTCAAAATTCCAATCCTGTTGAATATTTTGTTTATTTTCAGGTGAACCTTAATTAAAGGTAGTTTTTGATTATATGTAATCTGTTATAATAATATGTCTCATATGACTCAATTGATATTGTAGCTAGTCATTGAAATAAAGGTCTTACCCTGGCGGGTTTACCACTTTTAATATTCTCATGGAAAAATTGTAATACCCTTTTTTGAGGGATTTTGATGTATAATTACTTTTTGAAGGGTTACTCCCCTTTCACCAATTGTAAAAGTTGGAGTTACTTCCCTTTTATGTTCAGGGATATTTTCATATGGTATTATGATTTTGATTGCCTACATTTGTAAAACATTTTTGTTATTTCATTGCCAGATTGGTTCCTTATGTATTTTTTTGTGGAACCTATCTGTCACTTCCAAAAAGGGAGGGGATGTGACCTACTTAGGTCACGTCATTTTTATTTTGACATTGTATAATTCCTTATATGGAATGATGGTGTAACACCTGGGGTTTTTCCATTGACTATTAAGGTGTTTGAGACATAGAAAATTTCCATTAAAATCTGATTGAATGATTCTGATCAGATGATTATCCCAACCAATGGTGACATGAGTTGAGGATAACCTCCCCTGTCACAGAAGTCTTTAATTGCCCTGCAAACTCGCAACACGAGGCAGTTTTTCTTGACCTAAAAGACTACGAGGCCGTTTTACCTTAGTCAGGCAGCCGTCCATTTTGTCCGGCTATAGACTCTGACCATTTGAACGTGAGAGTACTTAAGACCTGGGTGTGCCTTGCTTTCTTCAGTTGATTTAGTCTTCTAGTTTAATATTACTTGTCGCTAAGTAAGTCTAGAAGCTACAGCAGTGTTGTGTGGCCTGTAGCTGTTCTTTAGACAGTGTAGAAATCTGTGATAGTGATTTTTCCTACATTTTGTAAGTTGGGTTTTTGATATTTTATACATTAAATATTTTATCTAGTTCATCTTTGTGTTTTGCCACAACTGAGTTCGCTGATTAAAAGGTCGTATGTAGATTGGATGAGTGTTAAATACAATAGTATCACTAGCTCCCCTAGACATTAAATTCGAGCCCTAGTGGGTCGTTGTGTTAAGTGTTCATCCACTTAGGCCGTAAGGCATTTGCATATGACCCCGAAAAAAGAATCCGGGGACGTTCTCCTTCTATTTAGCTGATAGATAGGTTAACGTTACAGGGAAGATGAGGAATAGTCAACATTTTTTTGTGACGATGAATTATAAATAGGTAATGTGGTCATTTGTATAAAGAGCCGCATTGACTTTTCCTTAACATCCATTCGGGCATTTGTCGCATTCGGGCAAGTGTCCATTCGGGCGTTTGTCGCATTCGGGCAAGTGTCCATTCGGGAATTTGTCGCATTCGGGCAAGTGTCCATTCGGGAAATCAGCCTTCGGGCAAACGGCATTCGGGCAAATGTCTTTCGGGCATTTGTCACATTCGGGCAAGTGTCCATTCGGGCATTTGTCGCATTCGGGCAAGTGTCCATTCGGGCGTTTGTCGCATTCGGGCAAGTGTCCATTCGGGAATTTGTCGCATTCGGGCAAGTGTCCATTCGGGAATTTGTCGCATTCGGGCAAGTGTCCATTCGGGAAATCAGCCTTCGGGCAAACGGCATTCGGGCAAGTGTCCATTCGGGCATTTGTCGCATTCGGGCAAGTGTCTATTCGGGCATTTGTCACATTCGGGCAAGTGTCCATTCGGGCATTTGTCGCATTCGGGCAAGTGTCTATTCGGGCATTTGTCACATTCGGGCAAGTGTCTATTCGGGCATTTGTCGGATTCGGGCAAGTGTCCATTCGGGCGTTTGTCGCATTCGGGCAAGTGTCCATTCGGGCATTTGTCGCATTCGGGCAAGTGTCCATTCGGGCATTTGTCGCATTCGGGCAAGTGTCCATTCGGGCATTTGTCACATTCGGGCAAGTGTCTATTCGGGCATTTGTCGGATTCGGGCAAGTGTCCATTCGGGCGTTTGTCGCATTCGGGCAAGTGTCCATTCGGGCATTTGTCGCATTCGGGCAAGTGTCCATTCGGGCATTTGTCGCATTCGGGCAAGTGTCCATTCGGGCATTTGTCGCATTCGGGCAAGTGTCCATTCGGGCATTTGTCGCATTCGGGCAAGTGTCCATTCGGGCATTTGTCGCATTCGGGCAAGTGTCCATTCGGGCATTTGTCGCATTCGGGCAAGTGTCCATTCGGGCATTTGTCGCATTCGGACAAGTGTCTTTCGGGAAAACGTCCGGCTCCCGGTCAGCCCCATGCCCAGCCGTCTTTCCTTTCCCTAACCTAACGGGGGTTAGGTATCCATCAGAGCTGGGAGGACTTAAGGAATTCCTACGGACTCGAGCATAGGATCCCAACTCGAGACGTTCGGGTGAGCAGTCAAACACTCTACTATTCGACCACGAAATGTACTATTTACACTTAAATGCATTGAAAGAACCTGGGTGAAATGAAAACTAATTTGCTCTTTCTCTCTCTTTCTCGCTCTCTCTGTCTCAATTTGTATCTCTCTCTCTCTCTGACTCTCTTTATCTCTCTGTCTCTCTCTCTCTCTGCCTCTCTTCCTGTCTCTTCCTCTCACTCTCTCTCACTCTTTCACTCTCTTTATCTCTCGGTCTCTCTCTCTCTCTCTGCCTCTCTTTCTGTCTCTTTCTCTCACTCTCTCTCACTCTTTCACTCTCTCTCTGTCTCTCTCTCTTACACATACTCTCTCTCACACACACACACTCCTTTAGAATCTTTACCATCTCAAGATATTACTATCTAGCCAGGCAGATTGGAACAGGGCTAGAGATTGAGAATTTCTCTCACCCATCTTACTAGTCGCTGGATACGTGTCTTCCCTTCAGAGTTTTGCTTCCCCCCCCCCCAGTGTATCGCATTACCTGGGGTCTGGGGGCAGTTCTTGACTCTCTTAAACCCGGGTTTCGAACTCGTGACTGGTGGTTAGCAAATGCGTTGTTTACCAGTAGAACACGTTTGTCCCTAGTTAATATGCCATCGTAAGAAGGGAGGCCTACATTAATAACTAAGATTGTGAAGCGGGCTAGCTTACACGTTTTCGGTCAAGTGAATCTGGCTGATTCAGCGACGTTTAAATTATTCTGATATTTTGTCAACACGTGTTGCTGTTGCTGTGTTTAGTGTGACAACGTGACAACGTGACAACGTGACAACGCGACAACGTGACAACGTGACACATGTTGCAAATTATGCAGGTCACATCTGAGCATTGTGTAGCTGTTTTAACTCAGCGGTTAAGAAATTTAAAGTAAGTCGCGGTGTTTGTTGATGAATCACAGATGTAGGTGTAGACTGTTGTTGTTCTACGTTTTATTTAATCGGCCAACATACATCTGCATAATTTATGCAAATCAATTTGAACAAAAGGCATCCTGGTAAGTTTTTAACACGTTAATCATGCATCTTATGAATCAAAATTGCAGGAAAAATTTTAAAATATTCTTTAAACAACTGCTGCTCATTGCGTGCAGAAAATTAAACGAATGTAACAAAGTATGTACAGTAACATTTAGGTTCAATTATGTTCTTGAAGTTCCATTAAGTTTAGGGATAATGAGTAAGTGTCCAAAGAGCTTAGCGTTAACAGTGGGTAATTGATCGAGGTAAAGCTCCTAGCCTAGTTTTAGCGTTAACAGTGGGTAATTGATCGAGGTAAAGCTTCTAGCCTAGTTTTAGCGTTAACAGTGGGTAATTGATCGAGGTAAAGCTTCTAGCCTAGTTTTAGCGTTAACAGTGGGTAATTGATCGAGGTAAAGCTTCTAGCCTAGTTTTAGCGTTAACAGTGGGTAATTGATCGAGGTAAAGCTTCTAGCCTAGTTTTAGCGCTAACAGTGGTTAATTGATCGAGGTAAAGCTTCTAGCCTAGTTTTAGCGTTAACAGTGGGTAATTGATCGAGGTAAAGCTTCTAGCCTAGTTTTAGCGTTAACAGTGGGTAATTGATCGAGGTAAAGCTTCTAGCCTAGTTTTAGCGTTAACAGTGGGTAATTGATCGAGGTAAAGCTCCTAGCCTAGTTTTAGCGTTAACAGTGGGTAATTGATCGAGGTAAAGCTTCTAGCCTATCTCCTCCACCCTACACTGGGCCTATACCTTTTCCGGCATCTTCCGCAAAATTAGTTGGCTTATTCTCGAGGTAATTACACATTATAAAGACACTTTACTTCATTGCATTATCATTTATGTTATTAAACAAAAGTTGTCATGAAGGAATACACTTTTCTTATTTAAAAAAAAAAACCTATCAAACACAACAAAATGCCTTCCAAGGTCTAGCACTGCGCCAAATTTCAGTACAATCTAACAACGTAAAATGATTTAAATCAGGGGTCTCCAAACTACGGCCCGCGGGCCGGATGCGGCCCGCGAGGTCCTCTCATCCGGCCCGCGGAGATCTTTTTGTTCAAGGAAAAAACGTTTGTTGGTGATGGCTGAGGATCTTTGCCCAGAAAAATCAAAGACATGCCTGGAAGAAACTGGCCCCCGAACTGAAATTTGATAGTTAATGCGGCCCTCGGACTGAAAAGTTTGGAGACCCCTGTTAAATTAATATTCCAAGATTTGCGGAGCCACATGTATACACACTCACATACAAAGGAAGTCAAATTAAAACCTTTAAAAAAAGAGTTGAATCTACACAGTTCGCCTTCATTATCCGTATGCTAGCATCAATAGGGACGAGTTAGTAAAAAAGGCTAGCACACTTACATACTTCATACACATAACAAATATTTTCTTGTAGGCCTAAGGCCTTCTTTTGTGCACAATAAAAACAGAGCACCGTGGTGGTAAAATGGTTATCCTGCCATCTTGCCTTGCTTAAGGCCCCCACCAGTTACTCGCATTCTTATCCTCCGTTCGATTTCCGTAGGTTATTTCAGTACACACATCGTTGGTCATTTCCAAAAATAACGAAACTTAATTATTCATGATTTAATTAACACCAGATGTGGTATAATATAAGCCGTGAATGTATAAAAACTCCCAAATGACTTGTCTTTATTAAACTTTCAGGGTTCTGAGCGAGAAGAACTAACAAAAACCGTACCAAGATGAACAGAATTCTACTATATCCTAATCCATGGCGGATACAAGTGCTTCGCGTAAGTGCCAAGCAATGTAGGAATGTTTAAAGTAACTGTATGAGATAATGTGTTTTATATTTTGTGTCTAATGACATCCACGTTTTATTTAATTTTGTATATAATTTATATATTAAATATAATATATATATATATATATATATATATATATATATATATATATATATATATATATATATATATATATATATATATATATATATATATATAAAGAGAGAGAGAGAGAGAGAGAGGGAGAGAGAGAGTTCAAATGGACTCTGTGTCACTGTATGTTTATGGAAGACATGGTAAAAGTAAAAAAAAACTCGAGTAGATCACCATTTTGTAATATTTCCTAATTGTTCATTTTTGTAATAAAAGCAAAACTGATGATTAAAAAACTCAATATTGATCCTTTCCAAACCAAATAGTCATTTTATAACGTATACTTTTGATTAACATAATGTGCAAAGAACAAAACTAAAATTGATGTATTACCCTATACAAAAATTCCAATTTTGTTTGAAAAAGTATACAAAATACGTCCCTTTGTACAAGTTCTTCTCTCGATATACTAGTTACAAAAATAATACAGCTGGGAAAAAAACTAATTTTTTTAAATTTTTTTTATTTGAACTGAATTTTCGCGTTTGTTTTTGCGTTTGTATTTGCGATTGCATTTGCGTTAATGTTATAATTGCGTTTGCGTTTATTTTGCGTTACGTTTGCGTTTGTGTTATAGTTTTGGCTGTGGTTGGTTGTGGTTAGGGTTAAGTTTAGAATTAGAATTCGGTTTATTATTATGTGTCCATATTTGCATATGGACAATTACTTGGAAAAGTAACATATTTCCTAAACCCGGGTCATAGAGGATATATACTGTTTAATAAACACACAAGTCACGGTCCCTTACAGATAGCTTTTTCAGAGAGGACAGTGCAGGGCCTGGCCGTAACGGCTATTATCATATAGATTTTTTTTTACAAGCTTTTATTTAAGTCACTTCCCTTGTCGTCAGTCGACAGTCTGTCTAGATCGAAACGCAGGAGTGAAAATTCGGACACTTCTACTTGACCGATACGATTCACGTTTGATACGTGGGTCAAGACACGAAGACAATGCAATCTGAAATTAAATTTGACTTAATTGGATGCCTAATTAATTTTTTATGAATTAATTAAAATTTGGACCGAATTAGTAGGCATGTCTATCCAATCACACCACACGCGTCATCACGTTTAATAGCTGCGCCATCAGGTTTAATAGCTGCGCCATCACGTTCAATAGACGCGCAATGGTTTTTAGTCATGTAACTCTATTGTAAATAAAACATGTAAAATACTGAAAAAAAAATTAATAAAAAACGTTTTTAAAACTAACCAATTGTTTTACTAACCCTGCTCTTGATTTACGCTACGACAGAGCTATTTTTTAGATAACATAAGGAAATTGCGCTAAAATTGTCACTAGACTTTTTAATTACCTTGTTTTCGTATGTTAGGCTCTTTCAACGAGTTGCCCTGGCGGCATGGTAGTCCACTGTATAATATACCCTGTCAACATTAAACTTTGAAGTTATTTTTAAAGAGATGAAAAACCTACAGACGTAAAAGCAATGGTTTATACTGCTTAATTCTTTGATTTCTTATCGTGAGGTTTTATTTATTAAAATGTATGTATTTTGGTGTGTGCATATTACGTTAACCCGAAGATTTTAAAAAATATTTAAGAAACTACTTATACCCTTGTGTATATTTACAGCTGCAACTACAGCAAATTTCCAAGAAACTTTACAGTCAACTACCAAAAGGGAAACTACCCAACCTGCAGTATGACAGTAGTCGACTGTCCTAGAAAAGCATAAATATTTAAATCTATATGGCTTGTAGCACACAAAAATAAATTTGTACACAAATCACATGTTTTATTCATATTGTTCATTTTCAATTGTTATATCTCATTTAAATTTCATTCGTTTGTAAAATCACTATCGATTTGATTATTTAATTTTAAATTGTAGCTATTTTAGTCATGTTTTTATCGTACTGGTATATATCACAAAAAAAATAAACTTTAACTACACGCATCAAATAGCGTTTGAAATAGACAGTGTAGGTAATCATTAAACAACTATGTCGCAAGCTGTACTGATAAATTGTGCAGTACTGTTTAATAATCGCTTGAAGATTTATTTCTTTTTTTTCTATCTGTTTTACACGTCAGTTTCACGCTGTGAGTTCTGTTTATATCACTAGTCCCATTGTTGATGATGACTTATCGGTCTATCGGTTAAGTTAAGCTATAAACAAAATAGGTAAAAAAAAATTGTGTATAAAAAAACAATATATTTTAGTCTTTAACAAAATCGTTGAAACAAAACAAAAGCCCGTATGGTTTTTTTATCAACCTGTATGATCGAGTTGCTTAAAATCGGTTGGTTAATCCGATCATCTGTTTATTATCTTTTAATTTACCCACATGTGTGTATACTGGTGTTGAACAGCTCAGGCAGAGATTTGTTGTTTTTTTTTTAATTTTTTTTTATTAAATATGGAAAGATGACAATTGCAGAGAACTCATAGCGAAACAGTGGCGTTGTTACAGTGGAGTTAAGCTTAGTGTTAAATATTGAATGTGTGGCATTTGCCTTGCGACGACTTTTACATTGAATACACCTTGTCACTCGTATTCTTCTATAAATCTTTGGTAAGGATAAATAATTGTTTACATTTTTCCCTTAATTTCTCTCTCTGTCACTATCTATTTATCTATCCATCTCTTTCTCTCACTTGTTCGAACAACCTATTATCTTATAGCACGAAATGTACAATCCTAACACAAGTCTCCACTAATCTACTTGTTTTGTTCTTCATCGTATACTCCCGCACGGAAAGGGGGGAGGGTAACTAAGCTTAGTATGGCTAACGTGGATTGGACGAGTCGAACTTGTGAAATGGTCTAGCACACAATTTTGTTGCGTCACTAGCTCGGACAATCACTGTGCTGTAACCCATGGTGTCAACCCCTCCGCCAAAGATATACTAAAACTATATAACCATCGCAACCAGGTCTCAAAATATAAATGTACAGCCCATGGACTCTCTGAAAACTCTGTGAAATATATTATAACGTGTTTCTAGCTTTGTAAATAACTTAGTAATGGTGTGGGAGGAATTGCCATATATTTCTACCAGTCTCGCATATGTAAGTCCAAAAAAACAACTATAAGTTTAAAAAATGTATTATTCAGTCAACCGCCACAACAATGTAAGAAGATTATTATCTACCAACGACATAGTGGTTCTAATGAATAACAATTTGTAATTAATATCTTTCTTTTACCTTTGTTTGGTAGCAGAATCGATTTTGTATTACCAGGTGTGAGAGATGTGTGAGCATATGTTTTTATTTTTATGTGTCCATACGCTTAACTTAAACTTTGTATATATATATATATATATATATATATATATATATATATATATATATATATATATATATATATATATATATATATATGTAACGAGCGAACAGTTACCCTGCTCGCAACGCCAAATGTGACCTTCCCCGAGTCTATCCTGCCCGACAACGCCAATTGTAACGAGTTGAACCACTCATGCTACACAACATCGACTACAGTAGAAAGACTCGAAGATGCAGGTTCGCTATTGATCCTTTTATTACATGAATCAAGAAATGCTTCAATATAACACAATGAATCAACAGGAATGTTTCACAATAATAGTCTGAATCAACTGACCCCTAACAGTCCTCACTAGGCTTCATATAACTGAATCCACATGTCTATTGTCCTTCTTAACACAATATAACCAACTTGCTATGTCACACAGACTGACTGATCTAAAGCGAGCGATGAAGAGGGAAGAGAGCGAGTTCAGGCGTCCCCTCCTATTTATGCCTTGTATCCGTACTCGTCTTCGTACTTGTATTCCTCCGTAATCGATCCTTGTACTCGATGTCTCCGACCACTAGTTGCGCAGTTCTAACTTACAGTCCGTGAAATAACATCTGCATCCTATCAATCAAAGTTGACAGGCCGTCTGAATCCCCTTGTACCGTTTCCCAAAATAGCACGCGTTGGCTTTGAGATTGTTATCAGTCCGATCCAATAAGCCACCTGCTATGTTGCGTCAGACTGTAATACTGCGTCTCGGCTTCTCGTTCGTTATCAGATTTGTAACTAGTAGCTAGGCCTACCCTAGTTACATCCACCCCTGCTTTTTTGTGTGTTTTGAACCACAAACAACGCCTGGCAGGTGCACTCCTCCAAAGTCAATCGCACAATCGTAAAAAAAAATTTTATTGTTCCACTCACTGTCCACGACGTCCCATTCGTATACGATTGACAGTTATACCTATTTCACATATCAACTGTGTCTACATCATCTTCCTGAGACACAAAACAGTTCTAGAATTCACATCCACCCTTTCCATTTGGTGCCTTCACCAGTTCACTTTTATAGCTTTTTGAACAGTCTGTTCTCATACCAGCGCGACCATGAAAGAATTGATGGTTGCTGACAAAAAATTTCGTCTTCCTTCTGTTCCTCAAACTTCTCCGCGGACCACTTATCTGATGGTCTACTGTCTCTCTGCTTCCGGAAGGAACGGGATCCTCTTTGTTGCCGTTATCCTCCACTTGTATATCGCGGTTGTTCTGTTGATGGTGATATGGTTCCGGGATGGGTATGTGAATTTCCGTTATAGTTTCCGGTTCCCTAATTGTCTTGGATTTCCTTGTGTGTAACTGCTCTTCTTGCCTATTCCAATATTTCTTTAATTGAGCAATATTCGCCCACCGATCCGGTTTGGCGTGATCGATGGGTCTTATCTTAAAGGGGCCACCTGCTACTTTAGGCATCTCCACGACTTGCCATATCTCCTGTCCCCAGAGGTCGTGGATCTTATTTCTGCCTAACGGGTGGCTACGCAGTAATACCCTGTCATTCAGTTTGAGTGGCGGGTCCTTTGTCTGTACCGGCGGTTCCCTTCGCCGTGCTTCATGTTCTAGTCTTTCCTGTACTACCCTGTACATTTCTCTAATTCTTCTCATGTGTTCATTCACATATTCCAGTGCGGTGTATGAGCCAGTCATACTCTCCCTTTTTCCTAGGAACAAATCAAGAGGGAGTCGAGCCTCCCGTCCGAACAGCAACATGTATGGCGCAAAGCCGGTTGTGGCATGGGGTGTGCAGTTGTATAGATATACCAACTCTGGGAGAAAATCCGGCCAACGTTTTTTCTGTTCAGGTTCTAGCGTACGCAGCAAATCATGCATGCTGCGGTTGAACCGTTCACACTGTCCGTTTCCTTTCGGATTAAATGTGGTTGTTCTAGATTTGTTGATCCCTTAGTGGCTGCACAGTTGGTTAATTACTTCTGACTCGAAAGCCCTTCCTTGGTCAGAGTGTAATTGTCTTGGTATGCCATATTTGATGAACCAATGTTCTATTAAGACCTTTGCCACTGTTTTGGCAGTCTGATCTCGCGTGGGCACCGCCACCGTCCATTTGGTGAATACATCAGTCATTACCAACACATGTTCCGTCCCATCCGATGATTGCTCCAACGACGTAAAGTCCATAGCCACAATCTCTAGTGGTTTTGTCGCTAATAGGTGTCCCGATGGCTGTCTCATTTTGACAACTGGCATTTTCGCATGCTGACACCTCACACAAGCCTCACAATGGCGTTTGACCTCCATTTCCATATTGGGCCAGTAACACCTCCGTCGTAATATTTTGTGCGTCCTGTCCTGACCCTGGTGTCCTGCCCTGTCATGTGCCAACCTTAGCACTTCTTCTCGTAACTGTCCAGGCACCACCACCTGGTGTATTGTCCCATCAATTTGGTCATGAATTCTCCGCATGAGAGCACCATCCTCTATACTGAGACGGTCCCACTGACTCAGTATTTTCTTTGTTTCTCGACCAAATTGTTCTCTTTCCCTTCTTCCTGGGAATTTTTGTTCCTGGACGTATTTCAATAGCGGTTGTAAGCCACTATCCGTTCTCTGGGCATCTCTTATCTTTTTGTGATTAAGGCAATTAAAATCACTACTGTCCATATGTTCGGGCTCTGTGGATATGTGCTCCACCCCGGTCTGCCCGTTTTGCATCACTTGTACCCCTTGAGGGATATCTGTTGACGCTCTGACCTCACATATTCCTGTCAGTGTTTCTTCCTCATCACCCGGTCTCTCGTAAGGATTCCTTGATAAGGCGTCCGCATTGCCATTGGACCGCCCCGGGCGATACTTTATCTCTAGGTCAAAGAGTGCCAATTCTGCTGCCCATCGCTGTTCGATGGATCCCAACTTTGCTGTCTTTAGGTGACTCAAGGGGTTATTGTCAGTGTATACCACACATTTAGCACCTAATAGATAGTCCCTGAATTTCTCAGTCACAGCCCATTTTAATGTCAAAAGTTCTAGTTTCATGGCGCTGTAATTTGTCATGTTCCTCTCTGATCCCTTCAGAGCTCGACTGGCATACGCAATAACCCTGAAACCTTGCTTTTGTTGTTGTGATAGCACAGCTCCCAGACCTTTAGAGCTGGCGTCGATTTCTAACCGAAATGGTTTGTCAAAGTCCGCGTATCCCAATATCGGCGCCTCTGTCAAAGCCTTTTTCAATAGCTTAAACGAGTTCAGGCATTCATCAGTCCATAATTCACCTATCCGGTGTGTTTTACCTTTCTTTTTCTCCTTACTGTGTTTCTTTGTCATTTTGTTTACCAAGTCATGCAATGGTGCGGCAATTTTTGCAAAACCAGGCACAAATTTTCTATAATAGGAAGCAAAACCCAAGAATGACCTGACCTCTACCGTAGTTGTTGGTTGTTTCCATTCTTTAACAGCTGCAATTTTATCTGGGTCAGTGGCGATGCCATCCGACGAAATCACGTAACCCAAAAAATGTACCGATTTCAGACCGAAGCAGCATTTGTCTGGGTTCAGTTTTACTCCTATCTCCCTAAGACGGAGAAACACTTGTTCTAATCTTTTTAGATGGTCCTCCCAAGTTTTTGAATAAACTAGTATGTCATCCAAGTACACCAACATTATTTGAAATAGAAAGTCACTCATAGCACTCTGCATTACTCGCTGGAATGTAGCAGGTGCATTCGTTAGACCAAACGGCATACGGGTCCACTCGTACAGTCCCAGTGGAGAAATAAATGCAGTTTTATGTTGATCGTTGGGGTGCATGGCCACTTGGTGGTAGCCACTAGCCAAATCCAAGGTAGAAAAAAATCTTGCTCCCCCCAACGCATCAAGACATTCATCAATACGAGGCAAGGGGAATGCATCCCTTCTTGTGATATTGTTCAATTTCCGGTAATCACAACACAGTCTTATCTCCCCTGACTTCTTTTTTACCACTACTATCGGTGCCGCATACGGGCTTGTACTGGTTGTAATAATTCCCTTTTTTAGTAGATCATTCAGGTGTGCTTTCACCGCCGAGTAGTGACTCGGTGGTAATCTTCGATAAGGTTGCGCCACCGGCTTGTCTTGTAGTAAGGGTATCTGGTGTTTTATTACTTCCGTGTAACCCAAATCACCCTCATACGAGGCAAATATATCACTGTATTTATTCAGCAATTCATTTAGTTTTGGGTCCTCAGTTTCCGGGAATGTATATGATCGGCCATCCTCTTTCTTCACCTCGGCCGTCACATTGACCGACCTAATTGTTACTTCATTACTGCTGGTATTGCTCAGTTCAATGCACTGTGCCGACCTTTGTACCTCGACGTTCTGTGGTACTCCTACCAGAGTATTAGGCGGTATAAAAATTTCCTCATCCAAAACATTTGCCACTAATCCTTGAACTAGTCCATTTTCCGCTGATGTGTATGTCCGCAGTAACACGACGCCTGCCCTCAGTGCGGCGCCACATGGTTCTATCATCACATCACCATTCACGCTTCTATCACCAATTTGTAATGTGATTGCCTTGACCGTGTTTGCCGGGACTGCTGTCCTTCCTCTGGTCTTGGCAAACCTGGCCAATTTGGATCCCCGACCTGGTGTGGTCGATCCGACAATATTTGTAAGAAATTCTGGCAACTGGCCCAGAATATTCATGCCCAATAGGCAAGGTATATTTGACACATTTGTCTCTAGGTTGTGTTTCGTAACGAACACCCCAACCTGCTTCAACCTATGTCCTGCCACCACGACATCCGCCAGAAAATAACCACAGTATGGAATGGTTAGTCCATTAGCTGCCGTCAGGCGCATGCATGTGTCAGACCTCAACCTATGGTCTTTTCCTTTCATCCATTTGGTGTAAAAATTTTCCGTGATTGTCGTCACCTGGGAGCCTGTATCCACAATTGCCTTCACCACGATGTCCCCAATCGTAATCACCATTTCGGGACAGACTCCCATCATTTTGCTTCTCGGGCCATACCCTCGCCCCTCTGTAGCCTGGCCCTGCCTTACAGAGGACGATCGTTTCCCTGGCAGTACCGTGCCATATGTCCGGGTTGTGAACAAGACAAACAAATTGGTCGACCGTCGGCCGTCCATTGGAGTGATGGCTTGGCAGGACGCGGCCGTCCAACCCGTCCCTGTTTTGTCCCGTTCTTTTCCTGATTCTCAGCTGTTGACCTGCTTTCTAACCTCTCCAAACGTTGGTCAACCTTATCTAGGTGGGCCAACAGTTGAGCCATCATGGTCTCCATCGTGTCGGCCCCTGTGGGTGGGGATTGTCTTTGTTCAGGCACAGAGACTTTGTCCACCGAACAGTTCGATTGGTCCTCATCCTCGGACCTGCGGATCGCTGAGTTCCTGACCTGAAGGAAACTGCGGGTCTTTGTGGACCTCCTCTTTCAACTCTCTTCTTAGGATCGGGGTTGCCAGCCCCTCGATGAAATGGTCCCTCAGTAGGCGCACATCAATGTCAGGTGTTTTGACCTTTACCGAATCAAAGGCCCTGTTCATCCGGTGTGAGTACTCCATCACACTCTCCGCCATTCTCTGCCTTAAGCCTACGAACCCTGCCAGCAGTTGCGATCCCGACCGTCTCTCCCCAAAGGTCTCCATAATCAGATCCAACACCTTATCTGGATCTGATTGGACGGTTTTATCGTGGCCCGCACATGTCCAAAGAAATTAAGTTAACAAAAGACATACTGGTTCTAATGAATAAATTTTACCATGTTCATTTTGTCGATGGGTCAAAAATTGAATAAAAGAAAAAGTTATTTTTATCACCCGGGGATATAACTTACCGTATGCCAAAAAGTTGCTTTCCAAACCTTACATCAACATGATTACGATTCAACTCGTCGTTCTCGCCTCTTTAGCTTGTGTCAGTTTCACAGCTGCCGGCGTCATATTTACTAAAGGTACGCTAAACGTTTGATCACATTTACCAACTATGGTTTTAGCCTCATTAATACCAGTAACTGCATAGCAGTCGAAGGATAATAATTGTACATTTTAAAAAGTATTTTAAGTGTAGATATTGACCCCGATGCTATAACTTTGTGATATAATGACAGGGGCGTGTCCTAGTGGGGGCCAAAGTGGGCTTTACCTGGAACCGTCCGAACTGTGAGAAATGTGAATGTGTCCAGGGAGGATACAACTGCTCCACGTAAGTTGCAAACTTGGTAACTGTTCGCAAAGCCTCTATATTTATATATCCTTTGTACCTATTTGATATATATATATATATATATATATATATATATATATATATATATATAATATATATATATATATATATATATATATATATATATATATATATATGAATATATATATATATATATATATATATATATATATATATACAGTTTCCAAGAAAACAATAAAGCGACTATAATCTGTTCAATATTTTACAGCTGCACCTACAGGAAATATCCAGCAGCTTGTAATGTCGAGTATGAAAAGGGAAGCTACCCAACCTGTTGTAAGGCTTTAGTCGACTGTCCCATGAGTGCAAAGCCTTAAATAAATTAAGATGCTTGTCTTGTAGAAAGGAAAATAAAGCAAATTGGAAGAACTCTTACTATTGTTTTTATTACTTTTATATTTTTATTCAAATTTACTATATAGGATAGAATATGTGTGCAAAGTTTTCGATGTGTCTAGCAAATAAAGAGGGAGTGAGCTTCCCAAAACTTTTGCGTTAATTTCTCGTATACACTGTATACAGATAGTATTGTAATCTTGCAAAAAAAATCACATGAAATTCTGAAAGTTTTCACCGTTTTACACCTCAATATGCGGAGTTTTGGGGACTTACTGTAATTCGATAAACATTACAATCCAGTTTTATCGAAATTTCGGCTTTTTATGCGTAATCAAGTCGGAAAAACCGGGCTTTGCAATTTCGCCCGTATGTCTGTGTGTGTATGTACGTGTGTCTGTCAACATGATAACTTGAGTACAGTTACAGATAGGTAAGATCACATTTAATATGTAAGTATTATATCAATTGTGTAGTTCTGTATCAACTATTCAGCGATTTCCGATAGCCGGAAGTGGAACTTATTCTACTTTTAGTTTTTCAAAAGCCTATAACTTGAGTACTGTTTCAGAGAGATAAAGGAAATTTCACATACGAGCCGACCCGCGACGTAGCTTACGCCGCTATTTAGTAGTTTTTTATTTTCAACTTTCCAGTAATTCATAATTTGTGAATTCGACACTACTAACGCTGCGGCTGAAAATATTTGCTTTAAAACACTATCAGCAGCTCGTGAAGGACGATTATCCCCCACTCAAGCTCTCTTGTGAGCCCCCGATTACACTACCGTTGCGGCACCTCGTACGGCCCCTGGTTTAATCGTCGAATGTCGTGTGCCACCGTGCCAATATTGTAGGGTGCTCCTTATCACTAACGGAGACGCCATAGTGCTCACAGGATAGCACAGGTCGCCAAATCGCGCCTGTCGGTATGCCGATAGACGGGAATAATTATGTTTAGTGAACGATTCTAAAATCCCATCTTATGCATAGTCTATCGCACTGTAAAAAAACAGGCGGCTGCGTCTGTTTAAGTTTTAACTCTATATATTAGTACCCTTTACCCGCTATGCAGGACGCCCGATTCATTAATGTCAAGTCTTAAGATAGCCGCTTTGGAACTCTGAGCGCCAAACCCTCCCGGGCGCCGCTCATGAGAAATTTTAATTTATTTTCGCAGAAGCTCTCTCAGGAGTATTGTTAACTACTCCCCAAAGTTTCTTGTTACTAGGATGAACGGTTTCGAAGCGCATCCGACTTTAATATATACATATATATATATATATATATATATATATATATATATATATATATATATATATATATATATATATATATATATATATATATATGTATATATATATGTATATATATATATATATATATATATATATATATATATATATATATATATATATATATATATATATATATATATATATATATATACCGTATATAGGGAAAAATCGCACCCTCCTGGGGCGATGCCCTTGCGAAATTAGAAGAGATTGTTTTTGCAGAAACCTCACCTGGAGTGTTCTCATCAACTCCCCAAAGATTCATGGCGATCGGATGAACGGTGTCAAGCTTCAATCGACTTTAATTTTTATATACGTATGTAAAGAAAAACCGAACTGCGCCCTGTCGGAAACCACTCCTGCGAATTTTAATTATTTTCCGCAGAAACCTCCTCAGAAGTGTTCTCAACAATTTCCCAAAGTTTCTTTGCGATCGGTATAAAGGTGTTGTAATTCATAAAAGACACACACACATCACACTCATATATATATATATAGATAGAAACATAGAAATTGA
The DNA here is from genome assembly GCF_028476545.2 of Physella acuta. Taxonomy (NCBI): domain Eukaryota; kingdom Metazoa; phylum Mollusca; class Gastropoda; family Physidae; genus Physella; species Physella acuta. Next base: position 113,743 of record NW_026731582.1, read on the forward strand.
AACTCATGCAAGCTGCCATTGACACCATGAATTATTAAAACAATAACACCTTTAGTATTTAGATCTTATTTAAAACATTTCCTATGATGATTTCTTCTCACGCTCTCTACACCCCCCCCCTTTCTCTCCCCCCTCTCTCTCTCTCTCTCTCACACACACACACACTTGCTTATTTATTATCTTTCTGTTCAAACAGCATAGAAAGACGAACTATATACAAATAAAGTCAGTCTCCACCAATCTAGATATTATTCGTTATGTGTCGTGTACAGCCCACGCATAAATATAACATGTGATCACTTGAAATATCTTGGCATTCTTAACCATATGTTGATCTTGATGGGACCAGCTTGTGGGATGAGTCAGCAGACACATTTATTTACTGTATAATGTAACAGGTAAATATTTTGTTGTTGACCTTCCAGTCAACATATGTGACAGGTTGTGCTGGTCAGGTATAACATATATTAATAAATTCATACCTGAATTATCTTTAGTCATAAAATCAAAAATATACAGAGCAGTCAGGTATAACATATATTAATAAATTCATACCTGAATTATCTTTAGTCATAAAATCAAAATATACAGAGCAGTGAGTTATAACATATATTTATAAATTCATACCTGAATTATCTTTAGTCATAAAATCAAAAATATACAGAGCAGTGAGTTATAACATATATTAATAAATTCATATTTATTAGAGGCCTGGATATGACAAATCACAGAGATAAATGGAGGAAGACGATCAAAAAGACATTGCAGCGAACGAACGGTCCAAGCTTACAGGAATATATAACATATATATATATATATATATATATATATATATATATATATATATATATATATATATATGTATTAATTATATTAATAAATTCATACCTACATTTTCTTTAGCCAAGATAAGGAACTAGTTAAAACTGTCACGCGTCTTTTTTTTTTCAGTATGTTCCGAATGTTTTTCTCTTAGGTTAGGAGATGCGAACGGGCGAACGTGAATGTATTTCTTTTAAAATAAAAGTTATGCAAACGAACTTTGGAAGATAGAATTTAAATCGAACAAGTGGTAATGAGTCGCAATTCGAGAAAGGTCAATGTATTGTTATCAACCGGACAACTTTTCTGTCAATTTATATGAGTAAGAGAGCAATCAATTAACTATGGCAGGTACATCTTAATCCCCGCTACATCACACTTGGGCAGATATTAGACATCAATTTTATGAATTTGAAAAAGTATGGCCGTTTTATTTCTAATTGTTTTAAAAACTCCAAAAAAGTTCAAACATATTAAGTTTCAATAATGGTATGTCAAGTAATTTTAAACTTTTTAATAACTTTTGGGGATTTTTTTTTTGGGGGGGGGGGGGGGGGCTCCTGAGAGCGCCCCTCTACGTCCCTGACATATGGGTGGTCACCGAAGTGTGTTCTAACTAATTATTTCGGTGAGTGATTAATATACACTCAAGGTTTTCATGCGGTAGTTTAGGAAAACCCGTGTCCCGATAATTATTATCCAAGCGCAGACATTGTTAACATTTAAATAACACAGTTTTAGAAAACAAGGTGACGCGTCTAAGTACATATGATTGGTAATGCATTGGTGATATCCCTCTAATATATTTCGTCAGACTTTCTTCTATCCACGCGGCAACGCGCGGGGGTCGGGTACGTTAGTATATATATATATATATATATATATATATATATATATATATATATATATATATATATATATATATATATATATATATATATATAAAGAGAGAGAGAGAGAGAGAGATAATTAGGGCTGTCAAAAGTGAAATATATACACTGAGCTAGGAAGACATAACACTTTACATTCGGATAAATTAATAATTTTTATGGGCACACAAAATATGATTTCAAAGTGAGTAGTATCTTACCTTTTCTTAGCTCAAATGTTTTAGGCTTTTGTCTGTCTAATGTATAGCACACATGATAGGTAGGCGGAACATACATATGTATACATACCACCTTTAGAGCCACAATTAACATTTGGTGTTTGAAATTATACAATCATCCAGCCCGCATTCTTCTACGCCAACTAAGTTAACAAAAGACACTGTTTCTAATGAATAACTTTGACCAAGCATCCTTCAGCGATTGTTGAATAATTATGAGTCAAAAATTCAGAAAAACAAAACACTCTTCTGATATCTCCATCTGTTACTCGCTGTACACGGACACGTTGGTAGTTATATAAAGGTATATAACCACAACCCACCCAGGGCTAATCTGTACATCATTTTAAAGGTCTAGACGCTGTCAAAACGTTTACATCAAGATGAACGGAATCCAACTCGTCATTTTGGTCTCTTTAGCTTGTGTCAGTTTCACAACTGCCGGGGTCATATTTACCAAAGGTGCGCAAAAAATTTGATAGATTTTAATTTTAGCCTCATTAATTCCATGCTACTGTATTGGGCTGTTTTATTTTTTGTAGATATTTGAGTCAGATGTTTTGACTTTGTGCTGATATGTTACAGGAACTTGTCCTAACGGAGCCAAAGTTGGGGCTGTGTGGTACAAAGCACCCTGTGAGAGATGTGAATGTGTACAGGGAGGCTACAACTGCTACACGTAAGTTGTAAACTAGGCTAGAATCTCTACAAATCAGATGTGGCCTCTTATATATATATATATATATATATATATATATATATATATATATATATATATATATATATATATATATATATGTATATATATATATATATATAGAGAGAGAGAGAGAGAGAGAGACAGAGAGAGAGAGTTACGAATATTCCCGAACAAATGTTGGTATGTTGAAATTTTAATTTCACAACAACGTTACAATCTCTGATATAAATCGCCACAAAGATGCACATGAAAGAATTCCTAACACCTATCCTAACTTTCTAATACAGAACTCTAGACTAGATACACCTTACATGTCCTATTTCATAAAGCGGCTTGTCGCTGTCATGATTCTAGTATAAGTCTACAGACATCATGTATTCGCCACCAGCTCACCAGATGCGTCCCGTTCGGTCCGTATCTAACTCTGAACAGCCTGTTGTTCATTCACGGGCCTCTAGCCGGGTCATTCAACCCTCTTGTGGTAACCTTGACCATGTCTATGTTCGATATCCATGCCCATTCTCATTTGGTACTAACGCGGACTGACTAGGTCATTCGCCCCTTTCTGCTGCAAGCTGTGCTAGGGCTAGGGTCGACTGCATTGACTCATTACCACGTTGGGCAACGGGCCAGGCCAATCACCACTACCCATCTCATCTACCCCAGGTCACGCATGGGTCGAATGTCATGCGTTCGTCACTAAATCTATATCCACCAAGCACAACGTAATTAGGCTTTGATAAAAATATGTATTCTAAAACCTCTTCGTAAAAAAAAATTAACAATAAACGTAAATTGAAAGGTTTTGTCAAGTACGTAGATATAACTATTACTTATTTAAAACACACCCTTTATTTTACAGGTGCAACTACAGGCCTTATCCAGCAGTCTGTAATGTCATGTATGAAAAGGGAAACTACCCAATCTGCTGTAAGGCTTTAGTTGACTGTCCTTATAGTGCAATGTCTTGAATCAAATGATTAAAATTCATGTCTTGTAGAAAGTACAATAAAATAAAATTGGAAGAACTGATACAATTGTTCTTATTACTTTTATATAACCGTATTTTTAATGTAAACCCAGACAGGAGGTGTCTATTCTAATCCCTAGGCTTATATTATACTATAGGGTCAGTGCAGGTTCCAGATTGGTAAAACCTTAGTCTTAAGTAAACAAAAATAAAACAAAACAAAAACTAACGAGTTATACAAATTTATTAAACAATAAAAAGGAACCAAATTTTTAAAATAATGCAAACACTAGAAAATAAAAAAACCAAAAGCTGCATAACCGTACCAATTGTGGAACAGAACTAAACTAAACACAAACGCTTATACCCTTGTGGGTGCGGGTCCCCACTTTGGGGCGAATATTACTTCAGCGAACAGCCCTGCGCGCGGGTGTAGGTATCCTCACAGTTTACTGCGCTGCGCGTGGATGAGGGTCACCGCATTGCGGCGATTATTCCATCAGCTCACTGCGCGCGGGAGTCGGTAACACTTTGGAGACACACTACAACCGGCGTTATATTTATATATATACATATACATATAAATATATATATATATATATTTATATGTATATATATATATATATATATATATATATATATATATATATATATATATATATATATATAAAGGTTTATATTATACAGATATTTACATAGATTTTTGGATTCTCTTTTATTTTATTCTGCTATCTATGATATGTAGAAGCAACACAATACTACTTAACCGGGTTTAATAAGTTTATAATGTAAATACTAATACTTCGTTTGAAATTATAATCAATAGTTATTCAACAACAAAGCTTATGTACGCACGTACGTATGTACGTATGTACGTATGTACGGATGTATGTATGTACGTATGCACGTATGTATGTATGTACGTATGTATGTATGTACGTATGTATGTATGAACGTATGTACGTTTGTACGTATGTACGTATGTAAGTATTACGTATGTACGTATGTATATATGTAGGTATGTAAGTATTTATTTATGTATATATATTATAATATGCAATAACGCGCGACTGGGCAGATCATTCACTCTCTTTGGTAACCTTGACCATGCCTAGGTTCCATGTCCACGCGGGACTCACGCGCAACTCACGCGCGACTGGCCATGTCATTAACCCCACCCTGTTGCAAGCTGGACTAGGACTTCGGTCGACTGCCTCGCCGCATAAACACATTGGGTACGTGCCAGTCAACATTAAACATCTCATCTATGCCACCATCCCTACACAGGTTACACATATCAAATGCTAGGCTGTCGTCACTATATATATATATATATATATATATATATATATATATCTCCCACTTCAGCATGTTTATATATATATATATATATATATATATATATATATATATATATATATATATATATATATATATATATATATATATATATATATATATATTTATAAACATGCTGAAGTGGGAGATACTGGTCACATCCGTATTCCAAATGTTGACAGAAGTCGCGGTGATCCCCGAAGCGTCATTGCAATTGTCATAAGCGTCGAGGGCGCTTTCTACAAGCTAGAACGGAACATGGTGTATTTAAACAACTATATGCTAGAAGTGAGTTTTCAATAATGTACCAAAGTACCATGCCGCCAGAAAATTAGCTTTTTAAACGTAAAACTCTGTGAATATTGTTTTTGCAATTACCAGTAAAAAGGTGTGTGATCAGATCAATACAGTGATCTAACCCATACCTATCACTATTTAAAAAAATGATCTTTAAAGAGCACAAAGAAGCAGTAGTTAATTAAAAATATATGATCTGATCTAAAATACCGCTATTTAGTTAATTGTAGGCTGTTATTCTGAATGTTTTTCGATTACATCGAATAGCGTGGTTTTATACCAACTCTGATTTTAAAAACTTTCATTATGCTGTAATACTTTAGCATTTATGATAACGTTATATTAAATTATGATTATAGACAAAAACATGTTGTAAACACGAATAGTGTTAAAGAATTTCAGTATATTCTTAAGTAGTTATTTATTTGTTTTGACATGTATTATTAAATGTGTAGATATATACATTTTTATTTTAAGAGAGTGATTATTTCCCCTATTTCGCTTGTCTTAAATAATTTCCCAGGAATTATTATGTAAGAAATTTTTTTTACAAGAATTAAAAAAAAGATTGTGTTACGTTCATTGTTTTTAGTTGTAGTGTGTGTAAATTTTTTTGTTTAGATTGATACAATTTTTGTTTTGTCGGCCTACATTGTGTGTTTTTTCTTATTTCTTCAGAGTGCTACTTTCAATTTATTTTACATCATAGCGAAGTAATGACATACAGCTAGTAATTATATATATATATATATATATATATATATATATATATATATATATATATATATATATATATATATATATATATATATATATAAATAAAATACACGTATATAGAACGTGTTAAAAATTCGGCGCCTTTTGTTTGCTCTTTTCACTCCACCTACAACGAAAACCTGGATACTCCTCTGTCGCTTATATATATATATATATATATATATATATATATATATATATATATATATATATATATATGAGAGTACAAGTCTTGTTTACAATGATATAAACCACATATTTCAATAGGCTTATGCCGGAACATGTTTACATACAAAATATCCACAGTACACTGTCAATGTTGAAGCCTACAATGGCCACAACAAAATATGTGAATTGGATAGTAATGTGTTTATCAACAAAGTAGACCTATATTATTCATAACAAGTTGAAACTATTTTTAATTTAAAACCGAGACCCTAAAACCATTGATCTTTACACGTGATTAGTGAACAATAAATAAAAACAGAACATGTTAGATACACATAACGCTCTGAAGTTTTTTTAGTCTGTGTTTGGTTGTAACATGTCATTAATAATAATAAAGGATTGTATTACAACGTATTTTATATTGTCATTATATACTTAACAATCGATGCAAATGCTTGCATTGCGCAATTAATTGTTTCTACATGTGAAAATTATGTTGTCTTATTGTTTTAATACAAACAGGAAAACGAAGGCGATTGTCAGTGAATTAGGTGTAAAGGGAGGTCAGTGTTATTTATTTAATACAAGTTTTGCTACTCTTTTAATAGTTACCTTTCTGACAATTATTAATACTTAACTTTTGTTAGCTTATAAATTATAATAAACCAATGTCCTCCAAACAGTTTGATAGTCTCTAGCGAGACTGAATGAACTGCAGAGCCATATATAACATAGTGTGATCTCCAACTCAGTAGAACAAGCCTCTGCCTCTCCATAGTCTCTTCAATGCAGTACAACACAAGTTTGTCTGCTGCCAATAAGTTGGCACCTAGCAAAAGTACTGTATATGTATCAAATTTGCCATTTTCACTGACAAATAATGATCTGCATAAAATTTTTGAGAAATATGGCAAGGTTGTCAGGGTAACAGTCATGAGAGATAAAAATACCAGGAAAAGCAAGGGAGTGGCCTTTGTTCTGTTTCTTGATAGAGATGGAGCCTACAATGCAGTGAGAGCATTACATAATACAAAGATGTTTGATCGAACAATATCTTGCAGTATAGCAAAAGACAATGGAAGAGCCCCAGAATTTATTAGACGCAGAGAGTATGTTGACAAATCCAGATGTTATGAATGTGGAGAAGAAGGGCACCTCAGCTACAAATGTCCCAAAAATTTACTAGGTGAAAGAGAGCCTCCACCGAAGAAAAAGAAGAAAAGAAAGCATGATGATGAAGATTGTGAAGAAGATCATAACAGTGAGAGTGATGACAATGAAAACAGTGCAGCTATGGAGGAATCTCTGGCATTGGCTATAAAATACCAGCAAGCTATGATGGCACAAGAGACAACTTTTGATCATTCAGACAACATTGAATCTACAACAAAGAGAAAAAGATACAAAAAAGATGCTTATTTTAGTGATGAAGAAGAGTTGGATGATTAATCCAATAGAATAGGCATAGACACTTCTTCAAAATTTAGATTGTCTTACAGAGGAATTATAAGTCCAGCAGTGTAAAGTTATGAATGAATGTAACTTTTGCTACCACAAGTTTCATGAATTTGACAATTTTGACTCTTAGCTGATGTAAATATTTTTTAAGAGGAAAACCTGGCCTTTCTCCTCAGATATCTGACTGTTCAAATGTATATATGCCTTATACTTGTAATAAACTTTTTAACTTCTAAAAAAAAAAAAAAAAAAAAAAAAATCATTTTTACATTTAGGGCCGCATCATGTGGATAAAATATGAGATTGTCATAAGTCAGGGGACACCAACCTGCGGCTCCTTTAAAGTCAAGATGCGGCTCCTCAGCTCCATGCACGACTATTGATAATTATTTTTATTTTTTTATAAACATATGAAAACGTTTTCTATAACAGTCGGTAATTAAAGATATACACTGGCTATTTAAGTAGAACTTTTAGTTACTATTTCAATATGCCATTACATTGTCCATCCTGAATTGAAACCATCAACTTTATGGTTGATAACCAAGCCTATGCCTTGCTTAAAGAAGTGGATAGTTTCGATAAAAAAATATTCGCATCTTTTTGTTTAAAATATGGAGAGCAATAAATTACTTTATTTCGAAAGATCTGAAAAAATATCGTCATATTAATACGAATCACTTCAGCATTACTATAAACAAAATGAACAACATAAAAAATAAATTCACTGAGAGATTTAAACAAATACACGTATTCTGAAGTTCATAGTAGATCCTCTCAACACAAAAACAAATGAGATCAACATTGAGCCATTTGAAATTGATGTCAGTTCGCTTCAAATGCAATAGCTGGATTTAAAAACAAAACACTTATGGAATGATAAATTCACAGAACTCTAGAGCAATTTAAAAGATTTAAAGGCTCAGTAAAACATGCACGTTACGCTCCACACACGAGGCACCATTTTGGGACGCATGGAATAGTCTTCTAGAATGCTACAGTGAGGTGAAGAAGTTGGCATTCGGAGTGCTGAAGATCTTCGGGTCAACATATTCGTGCGAGCGTTCACTTGCATGAATATAATGAAATTACAGTAAGAAACCAACTAACAAACAGAGGTGTGCTTGAAATTGAAAACATCAAGATATGATCCAGATTTAACCAAACCTTCAAAAGGCATGCAAGGCCAAACGATCGTAAATAGTATTCAATAATTATAGTTATATAATTTGATTATTAATTTTATTATTCTAGTAGGGTTAGCTAAAATACTTTAGTAGGTTCTCTGTGAAACATGTGTATGTTTTTATATGAATAAATATTTTCTTCATATTTAAAAGCTTTTTATTTTTAATTCAATATATATATATATACATATATATATATATATATATATATATATATATATATATATATATATATATATATATATATATATATATATATATATATATATATATATATATATATATATTTCTCCTCTTCGAGCCGTTAGAAAACAAGCTGCAAACGCTCTCCCTACCTCCCCACCCCTACATGGTTTTAGTGAGCTGTGTTCACTCTAAATGTTTACAAGCAGAGCCAACGATTTTAAACGTAGGGGGGGGGGGAAGGAGGGGGGGGGTTATGGTCCTTAACGAGCTACTTATAGTGTTTTAAAGAAATATTTTCAGTGTCAGCGTTGGTACTGTCGAATTCACAAATTATGAATTATTGAAAATTAGAAACAACTAAACAGCGGCGCATGTTATGCCGCGGGCCTGCTCGTATATAAAAAATTCTCTTCTTCGAGCCGTTAGAAAACAAGCTTCAAACGCGCCTTACAATCCCCTCTCTTCTTCATTCTTCACTAGGCATAAATCAACCTCCCCCACCCCCACATGGTGTTGTGAGCTGTGGTTCACGCTTAATGTTTATATTACTAGAGACGGTCCCAATAATTGACGGCTATTAGGGGCAGATAATTTAGTTTTTAAATTATTTGAAACTAAGTGGAGATAACAAGTTCTGCTTGATATTTTCATTGTCGTCTGTAAACTGTCGTCATGGGAGGCTGCTTTCATGGGGGGTGGGGGGGGGGGGGCATGCGAAACAGTGTGTACCCGCAGCAGTGTGTACCTCAGTCGCTGAGCTGTGGTTCACGCTTAATGTTTATATTACTAGAGACGGTCCCAATAATTGACGGCTATTAGGGGCAGATAATTTAGTTTTTAAATTATTTGAAACTAAGTGGAGATAACAAGTTCTGCTTGATATTTTCATTGTCGTCTGTAAACTGTCGTCATGGGAGGCTGCTTTCATGGGGGGTGGGGGGGGGGGGGGCATGCGAAACAGTGTGTACCCGCAGCAGTGTGTACCTCAGTCGCTCCTGTGTCCTCAGTTGCTTTGGTATATCCTACAGTCGTCTGAGCTACGTTTGCCCCGAAGCATTGTTTTGATTTTGCCCCTTTGTTTCCTAACAATGGCCACCGCTTCAAATATATTTCGTGGAGTCGACAGGTCTTTCCAGGTAGTCGAAATTCCTTCATCAGGTAATTGTTTATTTCTATCAGTGGCGTATTTTTGGAAAAATGTCATCGATGAAACTGTTGCTCTCGAACTTCGCAAGAGGGCAGTAAGCTTTGTGTGCGAACATTGGGACAACTATGGCGACGCCCTGTCCGTTGTTCTTACTCACGGGAACACAGTCATACACTCTGCTCAACAATACGCTGCCTACATGACTACTTCCGGCGTTTATGGTGGCGAGGCTGAAATTGTGGCGATGTCTCAGATACTTCCCGCTACTATCGCTATTTACTTTCGAGAACGTCCACATGACCCTCCTCGAGTTTACAATCCGGGTCAACGTCTCTCCATATCCCTGCTATTTAGCGGTTATTTGGATCATGGCCATTACGAAGTTCTCTTGCCTGTAACAAACACATGTGATGACCTTCTGGTGCCATCTGTTGACAACGTCGGCATGTGCACCAACATTACGCACCCATGTGATCTCCACACTGAAGTGACGTCACCTGCCCACTCTCCTGTTACTGATGAACATTTACAAACGCCGGGTTTTCAATGCAACATTTGCTCAAAACAGTTCACACGAAAAAATAATCTTAAAGCACATTTAGAAACACACTCCAGTCAGCAAATGCATTCCGCAGAGGACTTTAAATGCACCATTTGTTCCAAAACCTTTCGACTAGAGAAATATCTCAAAGCACATTTAAAAACACACTCCACTGAACGAATGATGCAATGTGAATATTGCCAGCAATGCTTCAAAACAACTCGCACTCTTATGAAGCACTTACAAACTAAACATGTACATGTAGAAACACATTTAACAACATTTCTTTGCAGCATCTGCGACAAACAGTTTCTCGCACGCAAAAATCTTATCACACATTTGAAAACTCATGCCCTGACGAAATCCTTCTTTGAGTGTGTACATTGCAAACGTTCTTTCAAACAGTCGCATCTTCTTTTGCCATGACAATTAACAAAGCACATGGCCAAACATTCGAAAAGATATGTCTGTATCTTCCAAAACCAGTTTTCACTCATGGACAACTATATGTTGCTCTCTCCAGAGTTACTTCCTATAATTCTCTTACAGTAGTTTGCCCAAACCCACACTTTTTGGACAACTGTGTCTATCAGGAAGTCCTGGGTCACTAAATAGCGGCGTATGTTACGCCGCGGGTCGACTAGTATATATAAAAACAGAACATTTTAGATACACAGAACGCTCTTAAGTTTTTTTTAGTCTGTGTTTGGTTACAACATGTCATTAAAAAAAAATAAAGGATTGTATTACAACGTATTTTGTATTGTCTTTATATGCTTAACAATCGATGTAAATGCATGTATAATGTTTATTGCGTAATTAATTGTTTCTACATGTGAAAATTATGTTGTCGTATTGATTTAATACAAAAATAAAAACGAAGGCGATTTATGACTGTGAATAGGGTATAAAGGGAGATTAGTGTTATTTATTTAATTCAAGTTTTGCTACTCTTCTGATAGTTACCTTTTTAATAATTATCAATAATAACCTTTTGTTTGCTTATATATTATAATAAACTAGAAAATACTATAATTAATATAATAAAGCCATACAAGGCCTACTAAAATTTTGATCCAATTTTTTCGTATTAAATTAAAATAGGACGTAAATGTTTTTGAGAAAAATAAACTAACCAACTTAACGCTAACATTTATTCTTTTTTTATAAGCTTTTGAAAATAATATATAATTGTTGTGTCTCTTGTAGCGTTAACACGGATCATTTTTACCCGGGCCAAAAAAAACTCAACAAAAAAAATAGGAAAAGAAATGTGGATAAATCAGAGATAGTTATATGTTAGGGGTCGGCAAACTGCGGCTCCCTTAGTGTCAAGATGCGGCTCTTCAGCCTCATGCACCACTATTGTTAATCAATTTTATTATATTTTAAACTCATGAAAATGTTTTCTATAACTGTCGGTAATGAACGATATATACTGGCTATTCAATTAGAATTTTTAGTTACTCCCTATTTCAATGTACTATTACATTGTTCATCCCGAATTGAAACAATCAACTTCAAGGTTGATATTACAAATAAACTAAAAGCGCCAAATTTTAAACTGCAGGGAAAGGAAAACCAAGCCTATGCCTTGCTTGAAGAAATGGATAGTTTCGAAAAAAAATCGCATCTTTTTGTTGAAGACATGGAGAGCAAAAAATTACTTTATTTCGAAAGATCTGAAAAAAATACCGTGATAAAACTAATGCTACTATTAATACGAATCACTTCAGGATTACTATAAACAAAATAAAAAATAAATTCACTGAGAGATTTAAACAAATACACGTATTCTGAAGTTCATAGTAGATCCTCTCAACACAAAAACAAATGAGATCAATATTGAGCCATTTGAAATTGATGTTAGTTCGCTTCAAATGTAATATCTGGATTTAAAAGCAAAACACTTATGGAATAAGTTCACAGAACTCTAGAGCAAGTTAAAAGAGTTAGAGGTTCAGTAAACATGCACGTTACGCTACACAAATGAGGCACCATTATGGGATAGTTTTCTAGAATGCTACAGTGAGGTGAAGAAGTTGGCATTTGGAGTGCTGAAGATCTTCGGGTCAACATATTCGTGCGAGCGTTCACTTGCATGAATATAATGAAATTACAGTAAGAAACCAACTAACAAACAAAAAGCGTGCTTGAAATTGAAAACATTAAGATATGATACAGATTTAACCAAACCTTCAAAAGGCATGCAAGGCCAAACTATTGTAAATAGTATTCAATAATCATAGTTATATAATTTGATTACTAATTTTATTATTCTAGTAGGGTTAGCTAAAATACTTTAGTATATTTTCTGTGAAACATGTTTATGTTTTTATATGAATAAATATTATTTCATATTTAAAAGCTATTTATTTTAAATTTAATATATATATATATATATATATATATATATATATATATATATATATATATATATATATATATATATATATATATATATACCTTATCCTAATCAAATACCATGATATTGAAATAACAAAGTTAGTGGCTCTTTTAAAGAAGGGGAAATTTTGTAAATGGTAACTTTTGGCTCTTCCTTCTCAAAAGGTTGCCGACCATTGTTATAAGTTTATTTTTAAAGCTGTTTGAGTGTACAAAAGTTTATCATATTGAAAAAAAATGTAAATGCACCAGCAAATCAGAACCATTTGTTATGTGAATAAAAGAAATCAGAACCATTTGTTATGTGAATAAAAGAAATCAGAACCATTTGTCTTGTGAATCTAAGGCATTTCCATCTCCTGAGCCCTCGGTTCTATTAAAACAGAAACATATCCCACATCCTCTACCAAAGACAAGGTAAGGTCTTCACAGTGACATGAGCTAAATAAGAAGAAAAGAAAATATTATTTTGACTTTGATTCATTTGTTTCATCTGAAGGAATAAAAACAGATTTAGATAGGATAGATAATTTTTCTTAGGATATGCAGGTTTTTTTTTTAAATTAAACAACTTTTATACATGACAAATTATGATTTAATTAAAAATGGCCGTTGATGTTCACAGAAGAGGAAATAAAAGCGTTGAATTATTACAGAACTGTTAATATAAATATTGGCAAACAGATGTTAAGATGCATTTGGCATTATGTGCATATTTACTAACAATTTCATGAAACTTTATTTGGCTAAAATTAAATACCAACTTCCACGCATCTTGTCTTTGGCGAAAAAAAAGAATCTTTACCCCTTGTCCTACGGTTAGTGATGTTTCCAATTGTTAGCAATGTTGATTGTAATGTTGATTGTAATGTTGATTGTAATGTTGATTGTAATGTTGATTGTAATGTTGATTGTAATGTTGATTGTAATGTTTATTTTGACGTTGATTGTAACGTTGATTGTAATGTTGATTGTAATGTTGATTGTAATGTTGATTGTTTCGTCGATTGAAATATTGATTGTAATGTTGATTGTAATGTTGATTGTAATGTTGATTGTAATGTTGATCGCCTGGAAATCCTATTATATCCACTCCAGCTGTGGAATTTTTGAGTACCCCCAACAGAAATGCAACCATAAAATACGATTGTTATGAGTCCACGAATGCATCGACTCCCTAGACTCTAGAGAAGAGTCACGAGGTATTTTTTCCTTGCTGTTCTCCTTTACACGTAAAGCTGACGCTCGATTTTTCAGACAGACAACGCTTACCTTGGAGAAATCTTAGGAAAGATATCCCGTCAGGACCTCACTGAACTTCCTACAAACTCCTCAACAATGTACTCGGTTTTACGATCAGGGAAAGCACATTTTAACTCGACCAAACTACACACACTGAACTCACAATACACTTAAAACACGATACACTTACAAAACAAACGTCTACATGAGATTCTCTAGCCAAATAACATAAAATTCTCATTCATTCTTCCCAAAATATTTACACTTAACAAATCAAATCTCATGACATTCTCATAAACTGTCCCAAATATGTTTAAATTTAACAAAACAAATCTTTTAATATTCTCATTCATTCTCCCCAATATGTTTACACTTTACAAAAACATTAACATCCCCACGGTTACATGATACAAAATGCTCAACACTGCAGCCATTAGAATAGACAAAATCACAACTTTACTGTTGTCTTGTAGTTCGTTCTTGATCGGACAATGGAAGCAAATCTAAACAGAAAATCAGGCTGAAATTGGAGTCAACGGCCTACATAGCACATAACATGATGACACGTATTACTTAATTGTGTTGGAGGCAGGGCCGGCTCTACCTATAAGGCGAACTAGGGCGCCATCCCCTAGGGGGGGGCGCAAAGAGGTTTAATCGCTGTTATCAAAAAGTACGTAATAATTAAAAACTTTGATTATCTTTTGTAAACTATAGCTGGTAATATACAAAAGAGTGTGATTTATTCCGGCGTCTAGGACGAACTATCAATTTTGCACACCCACCCCAAAATTAAGTATATAGAGGTCTTTATTTATTCGCGATGGTGAAAATGCAACCACACCTCCCTAATTTGGAAAGGTCGGGGCGCTTTTTACTTTTTTACCAGTCATTGCCTTTTTTATTTTGGTGTCACATAATTGATGTAGAAAACTATTAAATAAGTTCGTAATTTAAATTTCGAACATTTCAAACGGTTATCTGATTTCAATGTTGATTTAGTGATCGCTCCAGCGCATGATGGGACGTTCCAAAACACATGTAATTTTTATTTTTAATAGGGCTTGTAAGTCTCTTACTTTGCATTATAAATCTCTTCTGGTGTATTGAATTTTGTAATGACGGGGTATTTAAAGTATTGTACTTGTTTGGTAAGTTTTGATAAATCGTTTAGATTTCAGAGTAACGGCGGTTTAGGTATAAAGTGTGTAGTTGAAGGTCTAGTGGAATCTGATTGGTAGTAGAGAAATGAGAATGTAGGTGATGAGGTATCGTAGTTCTGGATTCGGGACTATTGAGTCTTGTGGTATTAAGGTATCGAATTATGCTGACTGTTAACGTGTAGTAGTAGGTCCAGTGAAATCGTTGTTGATTGGGAGTATTGTTTGTAGAGCTTGGTGAAGTTAAGCGAGTTGGTGTCGTAGTTCTGGAGCATCGAGTCTAGTTATGTTTAGGTATCGAAGTTTGATATGTGTTGTGAATGTAGTAGAGTATATCGAGTAGTCGAGTTTATCGTACGTTAGATGATTTCATTTAAGGACGGAACACACTACAAGGAAAGATAGGCGTTCTTCAGCTGAAAAATCTTTAGTTTTTTTTTTAGGAATCTATATTACCACTCTTAAAGTATTAATATATAATATTATATTGGCTTTAATTTATAACTAACCGTAAACTTTTGTTTTTCAAATTATATATTTTTTTATATTTAATCAATAATTATAGCAAGTTCTTAACATTGACCCATATATGATTTTTTGAAAAGCGTCCCTTAATTAAGGGGATCCAAAATTTTGATTGATAATATGGCGAACGCATAATGATTATCAGAATGTCATCATATTTGGCTAGAAAAGTGTTAAAATAAAGCTACCGTGTTAAGACTTTCAAACAAAATCTATAGTGAAGTATTCAAAAAGTAAAATATGTTCTTTTGACACAGTTACATAGCACGCATAAAAGATTTCTTATAATTACTACCTCATGAAATTTAGAGCGTTTAATGGTGTTTTTCAAGCATGTCTTAGTTACACTTGGTTAATTTAGCTATTCTTGTGAAAGTTATTTCCCTTGCATTCAATTTTGGTATTAGGATTTCCAAATGGGAGATAATTCGTTGCTTAACTTTACATTCATTTCAAATTCATGCACCTTAGGTTTACCGATTACTTATAAATATAACTTTTTACAACTTATTATTTGCTATTGTAAAAATTATATAGAGCAGAAGTTCTAAACAAAATAGTTTGGTAGGATTTTTTAGCATTATCAAGTTAGCGTTATAATTTGCAAACCAAATACATAGGTAGCCGTTGTAGATTGCAATATTTAATGTTAATAGACATACAATATGAGATAGTGCAACAAATTCGTCTAAAATCGTCGTAGTCTCAAATTAATCATCTAATTAATTAAGTGTATTTTTCATATTTTCACCTTCTCCTAAAGGATTCATATATAACAATTGTAGAATGGAATCTATAACATTTATAAACTTTTATTTAAAAAAAAGAAAAACTAAATCGTTACATTATCACACAATATAGCCATTTTACAATTATAACTAAAGACAGGTAATTTCCGTTCTGGAGCTCACCTCGATAGGTTGCAGAGAGCCCAAGTGTACAAGAACTTCAGTGTTTTTTTTTCACTTTTTTTTTCTCCCGGGAGAGGGGGGGGGGCGGGTAAGCACTTGAAATTTTCTAAGGTGGGGGGGGGGGGGACTATGTAGTAAAGTACAAAGTACACTCGTGAACTTAGCAGCAATTTTAATAGAATATGATTACGCTTGCAAAGTGGAATTGAATTTGATTTTGATGTGTAATAATAACGTGTATGCAATTGATAATAAATAAATATGTCACTTTTAATAAATTGTTTTCTTTCACATATGTTTTGGCAATTAATTTGTGTAAGGGGGCGTTTTAATAAGTTTTGCCTAGGGCGCTAAATAACCTGGCGCCGGCACTGGTTGGAGGAAATACCTTCCAACATCAAAAATTAAGAACGAAGAAGATTTGTTAATTTATTAGAAACGTACCATCGACTTGCTCTATCATCATGTGTACAATATTTTAAAAAAATATTTATGTATTTATTTTTATTCTTTTAATTTGGGGGGAGGGGTGGGGGGAGCAGGTGCGTTCTTACCTTGTCTAACACCACCCTCCCCATCGCCTACTATTATATTATTATATTTAAGTCACTTTTTGTGTGTATTTTAGCCCATTCATCCATATTTTAATGGTAAAGTGTGAACTTATGTTGTAAAATTGTATTATATTCAAATTTACTTTCAGAGAAGCTCTCTTTAAGAAGGTGTATCGTGTAATAGAATAGGTTGAATTGGAGATGGAAGGCTAATATTTACTGATATATTATACATACATACATATATATATATATATATATATATATATATATATATATATATATATATATATATAAATATATATATATATATATATATATATATATACATATATACATATATATATATATATATATATATATATATATATATATATACATATGAGAGTACAAGTCTTGTTTATAATGATATAAACCACATAATTCAAAAGGCTTATGCCGGAACATTTTTACATACAAAATATCAACAGTACAATGTGTATGTTGAAGCCTACAATATCCACAACAAAATATGTGAATTGGATAGAAATGTGTTTATCAACAAAGTAGACCTATATTATACATAACAGGTTGAAACTATTTTTAATTTAAATCTGAGATACTAAAACAATCGATCTTTACACGTACTTAGTAAACAATAAATAAAAACAGAACATTTTAGATACACAGAACGCTCTTAAGTTTTTTTTTAGTCTGTGTTTGGTTATAACATGTCATTAAAAATAATAAAGGATTGTATTACACCATATTTTATATTGTCTTTATGTACTTAACAATCGATGTAAATGCATGTTTAATGTTTATTGTGTAATTAATTGTTTCTACATGTGAAAATTATGCTGTCTTATTGTTTTAATACAAAAAAAAAACGAAGGCGATTTATGACTGTGAATAGGATATAAAGGGAGATCAGTGTCGTTTATTTAGTACAAGTTGCGCTACTCTTCAGATAATTATCTTTTTAATATTTATCAATGCTTACCTTTTGTTTAATTATAAATGATAATAATCAAGATATTACTATAATAAATAAAATAAAAGCATACGAGGTCTACTAAAATTTCGTATTAAATTTTGTTTTTGAAAAAAATAAACTAACAAACTTAACGCTAACATTTACTATTTTATTTTATATGCTTTTGAAATCTTTAAAAAGATGTTGTGCCCATCTCCTATTTACCCCTGAATATATTTACCTTTTGATAATGTAAAAATGTTTGTAATGTTGATTTCCCTCTCTACTACTCTAACTCACGCAAATCTCGCCAACGACCGCTGTGGGGTTGCTCCCACACATCCCTCGAACGCACATGCTCTCGAGACGAGTCACCCAGTACTTGTATTGGGTGGCTTCAATATACGAGTGGCTAATCTTCTATTTTTCTATTTTTTCAGCCCGACGACACCCATCTAGGAGAAATCTTAGGTGGGAGGTCCGTCACGAACGCCAAACTATCAACCACGCAAACGCATCGCTACTAACTACTTTGCTACTACTTTGACGACACCCACCTAGGATAAGTCTTAGGTGGGAGGCTCCGTCACTGACCAGCAAAACAAACTAACGATCACTCAACTACCAACTCAACTCACCCAAACAAACAATCGTCAAAACACTCACTCTACTCACCTCAACTACTAGAACAAGCTCAAGCCCTCCACACCGACAACCCTCAACGTAACGACATCATTCCTCTACGTCATCCGATCAACGCTACCACCCATCAACGACATCCAGCACCAAGGCATCTCATCATCCCTTAACTTTCAATTACCTCCCTTCAATCAACTAAGACACAACTCCGCTACTCTCTCAAAGCTCCACTCCATCAACAATACTACTATCAAAGACAACACACGAAACTCATCGCTTCACCAACGCATCATACCTCACCGATTCATCTCTGCCATCAACGCCTCAACGGAACATCTACCAACGAAGTATCAACCACTAACCAACCAAGATTGTATCACGTGCAAGAAGAAAGGCTAAAGAACGAGAAGCGATCATGTTTTGTCATGTACTGTGTATTATTTGTAAAAGAACCGGATATAGAAACAAGGAAACAGAAGAAGATGGAAAAATGAAAATCAAGAAAACCAAGACAGAAGGAAATACATTGTAAAATTTTATGAATGCAATGCTATGTATTGTATGTATTTTAATATTTCATGTATGCAACCTTCTCTTGCTGCCTCCCTGAAAAGGCTGGCAGTAAGTAAGGAAATCTATTAAACACAAAAAAAAAAAAAAAGTAATGTTGATTTCCCTCATCATCACTCCACCAAGCTCAAAACCATCGACTCAGCAACATCAGCAAACTTCACTCTTCAACATCACCTCGCCCAACTCAATTACTCGACTACGTCACAACGTTACTCCTCCTCAATCCACAATGAACAATACTTCAAAACAACCCACCTCGAAAGATCTCTCAACACAAGAACCCACCCAACTCATCTCCCCAAGCTTCAATTCATCGAACAACTCTACCACCATGCGCATCATGCCTCACCTCAACGAAAGTTCTCCACCATTTGACCAAATTCACCATCAACGACAAGACACCAAACTCACTCTCACCAAGTACAACTACCAACAAAGAATAAACCACTATCAAACCAAGAGCGTATCAAGCAAAAGAAGAAAGGCCAAAAAACAGAAGCGATCATGTTTGTACTGTCCTGTACTTTATGTCATAGCAAACCGGAAACAAAATCAAGAAAGAAACAAATGGAACCAAGAAATCGAAACAAAGAAACATGGAACAAAGAAATCAGAAGGAATATTAAGACATTGTAAATCTTTTTAATGTTATACTATGTATCACATTGTAATTTTTTAACATGCAACCTATCCACTTGTGGAAGGAACAATATTAAACGCCAAGAAAAAAAAAAAAAAAAAAAAAAAAAAAGTAATAAAAAAAAAAAAAAAAAAAAAAAAAATGTTGATTTCCCTGAAATCTAATTACATCCACCCCAGCTGAGAAACCCTTGAGTACCCCCATTAGAAATGCACACATGAAATGCGATTGTTAATGGGCTGAGTCCACTCCCCAGAATCTTGAGAAGAGTCACCAGGTATTTGTTCCTAGGTGGTCTCTTTAACACAAAGAGCTGACGCTCGACCTTTAGACAGACAACGCTTACCTTGAAGAAATCTTAGGTTGGATAGATCGTCAGGACCTCACTGAACTTCCTATAATCACGTCAACAATGCACTCGGTTTTACGATCAAGGCAAAGCAAGATTTAACTCGACCAAACTACACACACTGAACTCACAATACACCCAAATCACGAAACACTAACAAAACAAACGTCTACATGAGATCCCCGAGCCAAATAACATAAAATTCTCATTCATCCTCCCAAAAATATTTACACTTAACAAATCAAATCTCGTTACATTCTCATAAACTATCCCCAATATGTTTAAATTTAACAAAACAAATCTTTTAATATTATTCTCCTTCACTCTCTCCAATATGTTTACACTTTACAAAAACATTAACATCCCCACGGTTACATAAGACAAAATGCTCAACACTCCAGCCATTAGAATAGACAACATCAAAACTTAAATGTTGTCTTGTAGTCCGTTCTTGATCGGACAATGGAAGCAAATCTAAACAGAAAATCAGGCTGAAATCGGAGTCAACGGCCTACATGGCGCATAACATGATGACACGTGATACTTAGTTGTGTTGGATGCAGGGCCGGCGCTACCTATAACGCGAACTAGGGCGCCATCCCTAGGGGAGGGGGGCGCAAAGAGGTTTAATCGCTTTTATAAAAAATATAGATGGTAATAGAGAAGCGATCTATTTCGGCGCCCAATACGAACTATAAATTTTGCTCTCCTACCCCAAAATGAGGTCTATATAGGCCTATATTTATTCGCGATGGTGAAAATACAACCCCACCTCCCTACTTTGGAAAGGTCGGGGCGCTTTTTACCAGTCATTGCCTTTTTACTTTCTCGTATATACGAAGTATAGAGAAAGTCTTGTAATCGTGCAAAAAAAAATCGAGATTTTTGCAAATCTCGACGTTTTGCATCTCACTGATACGGAAAAACATAATTTTGCAATCTTGTCCGTATGTCTGTGTGTCTGTGTGTGTGTGTGTGTGTGTGTGTGTGTGTGTCCGTGTGTAAACACGATAACTTGAGTACCGTTACAGCTAGGTTGATGAAATTTCATATATAAGTATTTTATCAAAATCGTAGATCCGTATCAACTTTTGAGCGATTTCCGACAACCGGAAGTGGTACTTTTTCTACTTTGAATTTTTCAAAAGCCTATAACTTGAGTACTATTTCAGATAGATAAATGAAATTTCATACGTAAGTAAAAGATCTAATTCTCTACCTTCTATTAAATTTTGAGTCATTTCCGTTGACTGGAAGTAGTACTTTACGCTACTTCCGATTTCTCAAAAAACTAATGTAAATTTTAAAAGTAATAATAATATTGCGCACTATTATGCGCTTTTTTATTTCGCGTTCACTTGGTGTGCAATTAATTTGTCTACGAGATTTTATTCTATTTTTAAAACTTTAAGTATTTAAAATGGATTAAAAATCATGTCTATAGCCCGAGTTCCCATCCCCTGTTATTTTATATAAGAATATTCGAGAAAGTTTAGGGGAGATCACTCCCGGTTTATTTATTTTGTTGTCACATAATTGACGTAGAAAACTATTAAATAAGTTCGTATTTTAAATTTCGAACATTTCAAACGGTTATCGCTCCAGGACACGAATGGACGTTCCAAAACACGTGCAATTTTGGATTTTAATAGGGCTTGTAAGAAATGGCGTAGCTAGGATTTTTGGGCCCCTAGGCAAAAATTATCAGTGGGGCCCTTCGTCAGCCGTTAGGGTACAATGGAGTTAAACGAAGAAATCAACTGCTACTCATGGTAAAAGAATTTTAAATAATATTTTTTTTTATATTTATACTATATTATTATGTATTTTTTACAAATGTTACGGGCTTAAAGTTAATTTGTTTTTCAAGTAATCAAATATAGTAGCGTGATTTAAGACCGGGGGCAGAGGTGCGGTCCGCATTTGATGACAACACAGAATGTTTAAACTAACTAGCGTACCCGTCCGTGTTGCTACGATCTAGTCCCACATACCATGGTAACAAAACTATGTGTAAGGGTTTCATCAACGTGTTACCCAGTGCGTATTTTTAGACGTGTGAACCTATTTTCTAAAACTCAGATAGTTAAAATGTAACCAACGCCACTGCTGTTTGTTTCGGAGCTTTGTTACTGGGGCGCGGGATGGTCCACTCTACTGCTCAGATGCACTTGTGTGTGATGTATGACCGCCTGGGTGTCAGGGGCGTCGCGGGAGTGACTGGTTACACTACCGTAGGTAACCAGGTACAACCTTTGGTTAGTTTTATTCATCAAACGTAGAGGCCCACATGTGTCTCTAATGTAGAAAATTCGTGTAAGTGGTGTCAAAATTGTCATCCGTACGCCGAGGGCGTCAAAAGCTGCCCCTGTTGCAGTTTGACGATTGAATCATGTAGTAACTTGCAGAATGCCCAATCTACGGATCTCGTGTACACAGGTATTCGCTGGGGAACTCAGGACACCCATCCGTTACTACTGCTGATGTGCTGGAGGACACCCCTTCATTCGATTAAGTAATCAATTTTAGTATATCTACATATCCCTAATGTATGGCGCTCATTAAAATAGGCGCCGTAGTTCTCATGGGGAAGCCCGGAACGCACAGGGTTACACAACCGACGGGTACCGGACACCCAATCAACGGACTCCATGTGCAAAAATAGCCGCTGGGGAACTATGGATGGCAAACTGCACCGCCTTACTGAAATGATATAAAAAATTAATGGCAGAAACCTTCCCACTAGTCGGAGTTTCTTTCAGGCAAACCAAAAACTTATAGTTTTAGTAGCGCCATATTGATTAAAGATTAATTAAATCAACAAATAAAATGTCATTAAGGTAAAGAAAAACATTGACAAATGTTGGACTCAGCTGGTTGTGAAAACACTATCCATGGTAATTTTTTTTTAAATGGCTCAATTGTTAGCATGGATGTTTAGTAAGATAGAATTTCGTGGAGGGCAGACAGTTGGGAGAGAGGTTCAGGTCTCTGGTTTGGGGTAGGGAATTTCCCAGTTAGTTGAGGTTTGTAGCAATGCACGTAATTTTACGGATGTTGGATGACGATCTCACAAAAGAGTCAGTAAAAGCTAAGTTTGGCAATGGCTTGCACGACAATGCGACAACGCCTGAAGTGATATTATTACGGATGGGCCCTGTTTGACCCCCCCCCCTTTCCCCCCCCCCCCCCCCCACACACAAACTGAATCTCACTACTTGTAAAGTAAGGAATGACTAGGGGCCTTTTGGGGACTTTAATTATTTCTATAATAGAAAAGAAACTAGATTTTCATATTCTTTTTAAAACTATTTATATAAAACAAATAATTTTTTTAAATTTATACAACTTTAATATTCTATTTAAAAACATGTCAAATATTATTTTAAATACAGATATTAATCGTCAACGGTAAACCTAATTCTTTATCATAGACAACCAGAATTGACCATATTTATCTACACGTTACATTTGCAAGTAATGCTCAGCATAATTTGAAATGAGCTCTCAATAAGCTGTGTTTAATATAAAATGTAATGTACAAGCAATTAGAGCTGAATACCTAGTATTGTTTAGCTGTAACAGTTATGATACTTGTGTTAAAAGTGAGTTTCGAAAAAATTCTCAATGTATTTGTAGCCAGTATTTATATTTCCATAATTCTCCTGCAGTTTAATTAACTTGTTTGAAGTGATTTGTCTTGGTAGAATTCTGCAGAATTTTGGGGAAGGGGGTTCATCGAATTCTCCAAATTCTTCCTGGTAGTATGCAAATCTGCGTTCGCTCTTCAAGAAGAACCTAGCCATGTCATCAAACTGAGTTAGAGTTACACCTAAATCCTCCAGAGTAAGGTTTCCTGGAACTGTCCAGTCTGTCAATGCTTCCATCTCTAACTTCTCTGTGTTGTACCACCTCCCCATAGGAAGACTGTGGTATAGCTTAGCTCTCAATCTAGGCACAAACATATAGATCTCACATACACATCCTCACGTCTGACTACATTAATGAGGAAATCTACAATATCAGCCAAGTAGTAACGCTGAGGTCCAAAAACTGGTTGTTTAATTGTTCGTTCTTCTCTTTGCCACAGTAGAATACCCCTTACAATACGAGGAAAGAAATAATTGTTTTTCTTTTTTTTCTTTTTTTTCCATATATAATGAAATTGCAAAAGGATATTAACTTATAGCGGCAATGCAATTAAACGAATGTCATCAAAATGTATTAGAAGTGTGCTATAATAAAGCTGCCGTATAGGGTAAAGGAGGGCGTTAAGAGCCACACTTTTTAGCACCTGTACATTTTTAAAGATTTCTACTAATCTAAGAATTTTTTAGTATTGAAAATATGGCAAAATTATTCTAACATATCTTACACAATATAAAAATAATAACAAAGTGTATTAAATATACTTTAAATGGGTTTAATTGAACATTTATTGTCATACCCCCAAAATCAGCATTTGGGGTGAAAGGAGCCGGGCAATGGGGCAATAAGTATTATCTCCTAGTTTAGACTAACTCCGCAATAAAAATAATTAATTTCTAACCCCAAAATAGTTAATGCTGTGTACACACACTTTAACTGATACTAGCTATCACTAGGCCCCAATGGGCCCAGTCTACAATTGATACAATTGCAGGTGTACATAGGGCCTAAGCCCTAAAGTCTAGTAGTTTACAGTAGGCACATTAGTATGCCTAGTGTGTAGCTAGTATACTAGTGTGTAGCTGTCCAGAGTTAACATTCTTGTATGTAAAAAGGGGTGATACTAACTAATCTGCCTTAATGCTTTCCCCTGATAAGCCATGTGTGCTATACATTACATAACATGACATAGAGGTGAGAAATGTTGAGGGGAGAGCAGTTGTACTGGTTTCCCCTTTGTTCTCCCTGCTGGACCCTGAGGGCCATAAATTACATAAGGAGATGCTATCTCTGGTTGGCTGAGATCTAAGAACTAAGTCCATGCTACCTACAAAGAGATAAGTTTTATGGTGGGTTAGATACAGGTGGGGGCTGGGTATCATGGGGGTGAGAAATTGTGAGGGGAGAGCAGTTGTACTGGTTTCCCCTTTGTTCTCCCTGCTGGACCCTGAGGGCCATAAATTACATAAGGAGATGCTATCTCTGGTTGGCTGAGATCTAAGAACTAAGTCCATGCTACCTACAAAGAGATAAGTTTTATGGTGGGTTAGATACAGGTGGGGGCTGGGTATCATGGGGGTGAGAAATTGTGAGGGGAGAGCAGTGGTACTGGTTTCCCCTTTGTTCTCCTTGCTGGACCCTGAGGGCCATAAATTACATAAGGAGATGCTATCTCTGGTTGGCTGAGATCTAAGAACTTAGTCCATGTTACCTACAAAGAGATGAAGTTTTATTGTGAGTTAGATACAGGTGGGGTCTGGCTAGCATGGAGGTGAGAAATTGTGAGGGGAGAGCAGTGGTACTCATTCCTCTTTGGTCTCCACCCTGCTAGACCATGAAGGTCATATATTACATAACATGCCACCCCAAATTGTCTGAGATCTGTAACTGTAATCCATGTTACCTACAAAGAGATGAAGTTTTATAGTGGGCCAGAAACTGGTGGGGGCTGGGTATCATGGGGGTAAGAAATTGTAAGGGGGGGAGCAGTGGTATTAATGTGTCTGTTTACTTCCCTGCTGGACCATGAGGGTCATAAATTACATAACATACCTCCCCAGATTGGCTGAGACCTAAGAGCATTTATTCCTGTTACCTACAAAGAAATTAGAAGTTTTATGGTTGGTTAGAAACAGGTGGGGGCTGAGTCGGCTGTATTGCCCCTTAGGGGTAATAAGTACGTGTACCATTTTAAAAATTACGTTGCTAACATCAGATGGCTGAATTTTTACTTTTTAGTAGGTTAGAATTGTATTTCTATCATTTAGACACAAGTCTGTTTAACAATTAATACATTTTGTCTTAACTATTCCTATACCAGTGTCATATTCAGTGGTCTAATAAATGAGAAACTTGCACTTAGGGTTTCAAGAGCCACATAACAGTATCTGTTATAACTTTTCTAAACAGGCAAGCTAGTGGACAAAATTAATGTATTCATGTAGATTTAGTTATTATCTAACAAATAAAACCATTATGGTAATGATCAGTCAAGTTTTACTCTGATAATGATAAAAACTTTATAGCATGGTAAAATGGGACAAATGTCGGCCATTTTGTTTTGGCACCAATAATCACTGTGCAAAAAAAATTCACCAAAATAAAACTATTCTAGCCATAGCTATAAAAATAGTGTTAAAATGTACAACAACCAATGCTCTAATACAGGAACAAAGAATGGGCTTGAAAAACTCATTTGGTTTATTACAAAGTTAAGTTTCCCAAGTTATGTCTATTTGGAAAAAAAAGTTCACAAAATGGTTTTATGGAGATGAGAAATTTTAGGGAAAGAGCAGTGGGATTAAATCCTGTCTCATCCTCTCCCTATTGGACCAAGTGGGTCATAAATTACATAAAATGAATCCTCTACTTCTCTGTTATCGAAGAACAGCAGTGGTTGTTACCTCAGAAGTAGATTAGCAGTGTTATTGGGGGTTTTGTGGGGGTGGGGTGTTGATTGGGGCTTAATACCACACGGCTCTTAACGCCCTCCTTTACCCTATAGACTTTCAAACAAATCTTTTAGTTAAGTAATCGTAAAGTAAAATATATTCTTTTGACTCAGTTACATAGATAAAAGATTTCTTACAATTAGTACCTGATTAGACCGCTCTATGATGTTTTTCAAGCATGTCTTAGTAACAATTGGTTAATTTAGATATTCTTGTGAAAGGTTATCTCCCTTGAATACAATTTTGGTATTTGGGTTTCCAAATGGGAGATAATTCGTTGTTTAACTTTACATTCATTTTAAATTCCTGCACCTTAGGTTGACCGCTTAAATATAAAAACAACTTATTACAAGTTATTATTTGCTATTTTAAAAATTATATAGAGCAGAAGTTCTAAACAAAATAGTTTGGTAGGTTTTTTTTAGCATTATCAAGTTGAAAAACAAATACATCAGTAGCCGTTGTAGATTGCAATATTTAATGTTAATAGACATACATTATGAGATAGTGCAATAAATACGTCTAAAATCATCGTAGTCTCAAATAAATCATCTAATTAATAAAGTGTATTTTTCATATTTTCACCTTCTCCAAAAGGATTCATATATAACAATTGTAGGCTGGAATCTATAACATTTATAACCTTTTATTTTTTTAAAAACAAAAACAAAATCTATACATCATGACACAATATAGCCATTTTACAATTATAACTAAAGACAGGTAATTTCCGTTCTGGAACAAACCTTGGGAGGTTAGCAGAGAGCCCAACACTGCAAGAACTCAGAGGCGTAGCTACCCCTCCCGGCGCCCGGGGCGAACTTTCAGTTTGGCGCCCTCCCCACATAAGCCCTATATATATATATATATATATATATATATATATATATATATATATATATATATATATATATATATATATATATATATAAATATATGTGTATGTGCGGCAGTCTGGAAAAAATAATTACGCTGTATGATTTTCGTTCCCTAAAACTGTACTCGACGCCAATTAAATTCCCCTTAAGATACATTATCCTTTACAAATGATGAATAGTAAAGTCAGAAAAAAAATTGTAGCGAAGCTAATTTGTTTAGGACAGTCTTTTTATGTTTTATCTTTGGAACAGTCTTTGTTATGATATAGTACATATTTGGAATATAAGTTTGTTAGATTAAGGTCATACAATTAACATACAATAGAAAAAGTATTGTTCACATTGGAATACGATTTGGGTATTTCATTGACTGGTTGATTGTATAATGAAACAAGCAAGAGGAAACAAACTGGAATCCAACGGACACATCAGCTCGAAGTCTTGGATTTATCAGATGCGCGCTGCCTTCTCACACACAGCCAACAACAAATTCTGAACTAATTGTACTGGATGAAGCAGCAATAATAACCGGTTTAATGATAATAGCTGACGTACATGACGTTCAGATTAGAATCAGCAGCAATAAAATGCGTATTGTCATTCCAAGTCGTGGAATTCAAATGCATTGTCAAAAATATTTAATAAGGATCTATAGCTGAATATGATGTATCTTTTACTGTATGGCTCGGAGCTAGGTTAAAGACAGCGGAGAATGAAAAGGTGGTGGTTAGGACACAATATTAGGAAGACAAAAAATAACAGCACTATGCAGGTGCTTGTGTGAAGTCCATGGGGAAAGTGGAAGAGAAAAAGAGGTTCGGTAATTCAGTCTCAGGGCTTTGCGTAGGTCAAGACACACAGCCTACTCATTTAATTCACGATCGGATTTTGTCAATTTTTTTTATGTAACACAATCGTAAAATACGCTTTAGTTCAATGTGTTTCTTTTCTGAGTAATATCGGTTATTTATTCCCTAATCCTGAGTGAATTTTTCCGATTTTAGTCTTCGAAAAAACGCCCCAACCCCTATCTAGGAAAGCTGGAAAGCGGTTTTTCCGGTCACTGTTTCTTAAGGATATATGTTTTACAGTTACACAATCAATGTGAAAAACAGTTAAATCAGTATGCAAAGGCTCTCAGCCATTAAATTTCTTTACTTTGACTGTTTATTATTAAAAACTGCAGCTTAAAATGAGCTTTTATTTTTTTTTCTACCCCTTTTGGCGCCCCCCTAGGGTCGGCGCCCGGGGCGGCCGCCCTCCCCGCCCTCCCCTAGCTACGCCTCTGCAAGAACTTCAGTGTTTTATTCCCAGACTTTTTTCTCCCAGGAGAGAGGGGGGGGGGTAAGCACGTGAAATTTTCTAAGGTGGGGGGCTATGTCGTAAACTATAAAGTACACTCGTGTACGTAGAAACATTTTCAATAGAATCTGATTACGCTTGCAAACTGGAATTGAATATGGTTTTGATGTGTACTAATAACGTGTATGCAATTGATAATAAATAAATATTTCACTTTTAATAAATTGTTTTCTTATACATATGTTTTGGCAATTAATTTGTCTGAAAGGAGGCGTTTGCGATTTAATTAGTTTTGCCTAGGACGCTAAATAATCTGGCGCCGGCACTGGTTGGAGGAAATACCTTCCAAAAATTAAGAACGAAGAAGATTTGTTCATTTATTATAAACGTACTAACGACTTGCTCTATCATCTTGTGTGCCATAATTAAAAATTGTTTTTATGTATTTATTTTTATTATTTTAATTTGGGGGGGGGGGGAGGTGCGGGGGAAGCAGGTGCGTTCTTACCTTGTCTAACACCACCCTCCCCATCTCCTACTAAATTTACCCCTCCCTGCCCCTCCGAGAAAAGAAACTGGAAGGAACATTGGTACTATCACATGTGAAAACACACATTTATCACAGGAGAAAACTCAATTCTTAGCAGCGATTCTATTGAAACAATGTCATTGTGTATAGATATTTTCAGCTTGTACGAATATTTTTAAAATGTCCTTTCTTTTTGCTAAATTTAATTGTAGGAATATATTCTGATTTATAGCTGATAACTAACCAATATAAGTTGGTTTTGAACTTTGGTGCTGTTTATTTTTATAATGTAACTAAATTATATCTAAGTCA
This sequence comes from Physella acuta, assembly GCF_028476545.2. Classification (NCBI taxonomy): domain Eukaryota; kingdom Metazoa; phylum Mollusca; class Gastropoda; family Physidae; genus Physella; species Physella acuta. Next base: position 143,995 of record NW_026731582.1, read on the forward strand.
CTTTTTGTGTGTATTTTAGTCCATTCATCCATATTTTAACGGTAAAGTGTGAATTAATGATTTAAAATTGTTTTATATTCAACTTTACTTTGATAAAACAGTACTTTACGAAGGTGTGTTGTGTAATAGAATAGGTTAAATTGGAGATGGAAGGCTAATTTTTACTGATATATTATACATACATATATATATATATATATATATATATATATATATCTATATATATATATATATATATATATATACATACACATATATATTAAATGTATATACATATATATATATATATATATATATATATATATATATATATATATATATATATATATATATATATATATATATATATATATATATATATATATATATATACATATATATATATGTGAGTGTATGTATATATAATGTATATGTATGTATGTATATGTATATACAAAACACCACACAACACTAATATATATATATATATATATATATATATATATATATATATATATATATATATATATATATATATATATATATATATATACATATATATATATATATAAACTTTAAAATAAATAGCTTTTAAATATGAAATAATAGTTATTCATATAAAAACATACACAAGTTTCACAGAAAACATACTAAAGTATTTTAACTAACGCTACTAGAATAATAAAATTAGTAATAAAATAAAAATAATGATAAATACTTGAAGAGCCGCATCTTGACTTTAAAATAGCCGCATGCGGCTCGCTGGCCGAAAGTTGACGACCCCTGACTAATAACAATCTCAGATGTTATTCACATGACGCAGCCCTATAGGTCAGGGGTCTTTGAAACCAAGGAAATTTTGAAAATTGTAACTTTTGGCTCTTCCGCTTCAAAATGTTGCCGACCCCTGTTATATACATACATGAAATATTATACATATTTAAAAGAATTTAATTCTTGCTTGTGTTATTTTCCTTGTGTTTCTTGATTCACTTCTGGTTTCTTTCTATATTTTCCTGTTTCCTTGATTTAATTGTTTTCACTTCCGATTTTCTTGGTTTCCTTTGAAATAACATAAAGTACATGACAAACCAAACATGATCGCTTATCGTCCTTTGTTCTTGCACGTGATACAATCTTGGTTGGTTAGTGGTTTCTTCTTGGTTGGTAGTTGTACTTTGGGAGTGTTAGTGAGGGATGTTCCGTGGTTGAGGCGTTGATCGATGCGTTGGTGAGGCGACGAGTTTCGTGTGTTGTCTTGATGGTAGTATTGTTCGATGGAGTGGAGCTTGGAGAGAGTAGCGATGTGTCGAGTGTTTATTTTAGGTAGGTTGAGTAGTTGGTCTTTGAGGGGCAGTTAGTTGATTTGCTAGTGTTTGACGTAAGCCTCCCACCTAAGATTTTCCTAGGTGGGTGTCGTCAGAGTGGTAGTGAGTGTGTTGGAAGCGAGGTAGATGCGTTTGACGTATTAGGTGAGTTCAATTTGTTGAGCGAGGTAGTTGCGTGTGGCGTAGTAGATGAGTTCGATTTGTTGAGCGAGGTAGTTGCGTTTGACGTAGTAGCTGAGTTCGATTTGTTGGCGTTTGACGTAAGCCTCCCACCTAAGATTTCTCCTGGGTGGGTGTCGTCAGAGTGGTAGTGAGTTTGTTGGAAGCGAGTTCGATTTGTTGGCGATTTGACAGACCTCCCACCTAAGATTTCTACTAGATGGGTGTCGTCAGTCTGAAAAAAAAGAAGGTTGAAAATTAGCCGCTCGTATATTGAAGCCACCCAGTACAAGTACTGTGTGACTCATCTCGAGAGCGTGTGCGTTCGAGGGATGTGTGGGAGCAACCCCACAGCGGTCGTTGGCGAGATTTGCGTGAGTTAGAGTAGTAGGTTTGACCGCCTCTCGACCCCGGTAGCCAGCCCTTAAAAGGGCTGACCAACCAAATGGCTAAGATCCGTGTAGATCCATAACAGATACTACACTTTGATCTTAGCCAAAAGGCCGAGAAGCGATAGGTAATATTATCAAGTAAGAGCGAACAAAAAAATGTGTCAACAACGTCACAAAATTTTAAAAGCTTAAAAACTTAAAGAATATATGTTAGCGTTAAGTTGGTTAGTTTATTTTTCTCAAAAGTATTTAGGTTCTATTTTAATTTAATCCGAAAAATTGGATCAAAATTTTAGTAGAACTTGTATAGCTTTATTACATTAATTATAGTATTTTCTTGTTTATTATAATTTATAAGTAAACAAAAGGTAATTATTGATAATTGTCAAAAAGGTATATATCAAAAGAGTAGCGCAACTTGTATTAAATAAATAACACTGACCTCCCTTTATACTCTATTCACAGTCATATTTTTTTTTTTACAATAAAAAGGCAACGTAATTTTCACGTGTAGAAACAATTAATTACGCAATAAACATTATACATGCGTTTACATCGATTGTTAAGTATATAAAGAAAATACAAAATACGTTGTAATACAATCCTTTATTTTTTTTAATGACATGTTACAACCAAACACGAAACTAAAAATTTTTTTTAGAGCGTTCTGTGTATCTAAAATGTTCTGTTTTTATTTATTGTTCACTAATTACGTGTAAAGATCAATGGTTTTATGATCTCAGTTTTAAATTAAAAATAGTTTCAACCTGTTACGTATAATATAGGTCTACTTTGTTGATAAACACGTTTCTGTCCAATTCAAATATTTTGTTGGAAATTGTAGGCTTCAACATACACAGTGTACTGTTGATATTTTGTATAGAAAAATGTTCCGGCATAAGCCTTTTGAATTATGTCTTTATATCATTATAAACAAGACTTGTACTCTCATATATATATATATATATATATATATATATATATATATATATATATATATATATATATATGAATATGTATACCTAATCCTTTAATTTAATTAAAAATGGCATTTGCTGTTCACAGAAGAGGAGTTAAAAGCGTTGAAGTATTAAAGAACTATTACTATAAATATTGGCAAACAGATGTTAAGATGCAGTTGGCATTAAAATTAAATACCAAGTTCCACGCACCTTGTCTGAGGCGAAAAAAAAAATATTTACCCCTTGTCCTATGGTTAGTGATGTTTCCAATTGTTAGCAATGTTGATTGTAATGTTGATTGTAATGTTGATTGTAATGTTGATTGTAATGTTGATTGTAATGTTGATTGTAATGTTGATTGTAACGTCAATTGAAATATTGATTGTAATATTGATTATAATATTGATTGTAATGTTGATTATAATGTTGATTGTAATGTTGATTGTAATTTTGATTGTAATGTTAATTCTAATGTGAATTCTAATGATGATTGTAATGATGATTGTAATGTTGATTGCCCGTAAATCCCATTAAATCCACTCCAGCTGTGAAATCCTTGACTGCCCCCAACAGAAATGCAACCATAAAATACGATTGTCATGGGGCTGAATCCATGAATGCATCGACTCCCTAGACTCTTGATAAGATTCACCAGGTATTTGTTACTTGGTGGTCTCCTTTACACGAAGAGCTGACGCTGGACCTTTAGACAGACAACGCTTACCTTGGAGAAATCTTAGGTAGGATATCCCATCAGGGTAACACTGAACTTCCTATAAACTCCTCAACAATGTACTCGATTTTACGATCAAGGCAAAGTAAGTTTTAACTCGACCAAACTACAAACATATTAAACTCATAACACACTTAAATCACGATAAACTCATAAAAACAAACGTCTACTTGAGATTCTTAAGCCAAATCTTGTGAAATTATCATTCACTCTCCCCAAAACGATTACACTTTACAAAACAAATTTTTTGACATTTTTATTTATTTTCCCCAAAATGTTTACACTTAAAAAAACAAATCTTTTGATATTCTCATTCTCTCTCCCCAAAATGTTTATATTTATCAAAACAAATATTTTGTATTCTATCATTCACCTTCCCCAAAATGTTAAAAAAAAACAAATCTTTTGACACTTTCATTTATTTTCCCCAAAATGTTTACACTTAAAAAAAACAAATCTTTTGATATTCTCATTCTCTCTCTCTCCAATATGTTTACACTTTACATAAACATGAACATCCCCACGGTTACATAAGACAGAATTCTCAACACTGCAGCCTTTAGAATAGACAAAATCACAACTTTTCCTTTGTCTTGTAGTCCGTTCTTGATTGGACAAAGTCTATGGAGGCAAATCTAAACAGAAAATCAGGCTGAAATTGGAGTCAACGGCCTACATAGCACATAACATGATAACACGTATTACTTAATTGTGTTGGAGGCAGGGCCGGCGCTACCTATAAGAGGCGAACTTTGATTATCTTTTATAAAATACTAGCCGTCGGTACCCGCTACACGTGAATTATAGGTCTATATATTTTTAATGTTATACATTTTTAGAAGAATATTTTATATAATATTTATGGTCAAAACGCAATGTGCTTTACTACAGAGATTTAACGATAATAGCGACAAAGAAAAGAAATACCTAAATCAGGGGTCGGCAACCTGCGGCTCGCGAGCCGCATGCGGCTCTTTTGATATCAAGATGCGGCTCTCCAGCTCCTTGCACAAATACTAATAATCTTAATAAAAAAGTAAAATATTTGAAATAAAAAATGTTAGTGGCTCTTTAAAACCAGGGAAATTTTGAAAATTGTAACTTTTGGCTCTTCCGCTTCAAAAGGTTGCCGACCCCTGACCTAAATAGCTAAAAGTCCGACACATTTTAAAATAACATAGGCTACTAATACCTATTAGAAAAAATAAAACCAAATTATATACATAATTAGTCAACACAACACCATATTAAATGCACACATTGGTTAAAAGACTTAAATGATTACGTTAAAAACCCGGCTGTTCAATGGTATTTGTGTTGTTTTTTAAAGTAATTTGTATTAGTTTTGGCCGAGAAAATTGTATAAATTTCATAAATTACGACTCAATAAGTAAATCTATAGATCTAAATCAAATTTTAATGAAATGGTTTATTTCTTCGTATTCTAAAATTGGAAGACGACGCCATTGGTTTTGTGTACTTTCGGAAGTTCAAACATATGACATGTGACGTCATCTTTTCACAAATATAAACACTTTACCTGTTGCATAATTAAAACTGTTTTTCTACATTCGAATATGCCTTTATCTTTTTATTTTTCCACTTTAAATAAAATTTTGTTTATACATTTAAAACATCTACCATATTATTTTCAACAAAAGTCCGTATCAAGTTATCCGTATATCGCTGAAGATTCTGATGTGATATGCTGCGAAAATATTTTGCAGACCGAGAGAGAGAGAGAGAGAGAGAGAGAGAGAGAGAGAGAGAGAGAAAGAAGCGCGCACATGGGTTTTTAAATATTAGGATATATATATATATATATATATATATATATATAGGCCTATATATATATATATATATATATATATATATATATATATATATATATATATATATATATACATGAGAGTACAAATCTTGTTCACAATGAAATGATTTACATAATTCAATAGACTTATATCGTAACATTTTTGCATACAAATATCAGAAATACACTTTGTATGTTGAGGCCTACAATGCCCACAACAAAATATGTGAATTGGATAGAAATGTGTTTATCAACAAAGTAGACCTATGTTATACATAACAGGTTGAAACTATTTTTAATTTAAAACTGAGATCCTAAAACCATTGATCTTTACACGTAATTAGTGAACAATAAATAAAAACAGAACATTTTAGATACACAGAACGCTCTTAAGTTTTTTTTTTAGTCTGTGTTTGGTTGTTACATGTCATTAAAAATAATAAAGGATTGTATTACAACGTATTTTATATTGTCTTTATATTCTTAACAATCGATGTAAATGTATAATGTTTATTGTGTAATTAATTGTTCCTACATATGAAAATTATGTTGTCTTATTGTTTTAATACAAGAAATAAGAAATATGACTGTGAATAGGGTATAAAGGGAGGTCAGTGTTATTTATTTAATACAAGTTTTGCTACTCTTTTGATAGTTACCTTTTTGACAATTATCAATACTTACCTTTTGTTTGCTTATAAATTATAATAAACAAGAAAATTCTATAATTAATATAATAAAGCTATACAAGGTCTACTAAAATTTTTATCCAATTTTCTCGTATTAAATTAAAATAGAACCTAAATATTTTTGAGAAAAATAAACCAACCAACTTAACGCTAACATTTATTCTTTTATTTTATTAGCTTTTGAAAACTATAAACGATGTTCCCTTGTCTAACACCAATCGTCCATACACAATTTTACCTTTAAGGCCAGGTCATGTGGATAAAATCTGAGATTGTCGAGGGTCGTCAACCAGTGGCTCGCGAGTTGCATGCGGCTATTTCAAAGTCAAGATGCGGCTCTTCAGCTCCATGCACAACTATTGATAATCATTTTTATGATTTATAAACTCATGAAAATGCTTTATATAACTGTCGGTAATTAACGATATACACTGGCTATTTAAGTAGAACTTCTAGTTACTATATCAATGTACCATTACATTGTCCATCCTGAATTGAAACAATCAACTTCATAGTTGATAACCAAGCCTATGCCTTGCTTGAAGAAATGGATATTTTCGAAAACAAATATTCGCATCTTTTTGTTGAAGATATGGAGAGCAATAAATTACTTTATTTCGGAAAGATCTGAAAAATATCGTGATAAAACCAATACTACTATTAATACGAATCACTTCAGCATTACTATAAACAAAAAATGAACAAAATTCACTGAGAGATTTAAACAAATACACGTATTTTGAAGTTCATAGTAGATCCTCTCAACACAAAAACAAATGAGATCAACATTGAGCCATTTGGAATTGATGTCAGTTCGCTTTAAATGCAATAGCTGGAAACAAAACACTTAAGGAATGATAAGTTCACAAAACACTATAGCAAGTTAAAAGAGTTAGAGATTCAGTAAAACATGCACGTTACGCTCCACAAATGAGGCACTTTTATAGGACGCAGACGCATGGAATAGTCTTCTAGAATGCTACAGTGAGGTGAGGAAGTTGGCATTTGGAGTGCTGAAGATCTTCGGGTCAACATATTCGTGCGAGCGTTCACTTGCATGAATATAACGTAAAGTACAGTAAGAATCCAACTAACAAACAGAAGCGTGCTTGAAATTAAAAACAACAAGATATTATCCAGATTTAACCAAACCTTCAAAAGGCTTGCAAGACCAAACAATTTTTTATGGGTTTTTTTTTTTAGTTGTTTGAAGATTTATTTAGTTTTTCAAATAAATACAGTGCACTGCAGTTTTGAAATTTCAAAATAATTTACATTTCTGTACACTGACACCAGGTAGAGAATAAAAAAAACCTAAGCCCTTTATTTGACTTTGTAATAAGCAACTGAATGCTCACATTGACAATTTTAACTACCATGAGTATTTGCCTCCACTACTCCTAAAATATCATCATTTAACATCCATTCCAAAAAAAAAAAAATTAAGTTTACTAAAGAAATTTAGAAATTCAATTGGCTTTCTATTGTAAAATTGCCTTTTAAACATTTAGTATAAATTAGGTAAAAAACAATTTATTTGTAATCAAAGCCTGGAAATTATTTGAATAAAACATCAGTTTTTTTTTCCAGATTTAAAAAATCTGATAGGCTTTAACTCAACATTTCTTTCTCATTCTGCAAAGACTATGTTATCAAAATTATTGGATGTTTAACTTAAATAAAGCAACTTTTAAAATGATAATGAAAAAATATGAAAACTTAAATTCTTCACCGTTTTACTTAACTATTTTACACCCTTCAATATCTATTTGACTAAGTTCTATAAAGAAAGGACAATGTAAAACTGACAATTCTTTCTGTAGTTTTCCAGTACAGCTTTTTAATAGTCTTCGCCTCTTGATACCACCTCCTTGCAGGTGGGTCTCAAAATGATAGTGTGCTCAAACTGAGCGGTATATGAGCCTTTTTGATCACAGAGAGGAGGGTAAGGATCCACAATTCCAGCATCACACAAGTTTTTCAGCGCCATTAAGTATTTGCTTTGGCCCAGCCTATCCAGCCAGCGACGACAGAAAGCCAGGGTCCCAAAGTTCTGGTTGATGACATTCAACAACTGTCGACAGAAAGTCAGGGTCCCAAAGTTCTGGTTGATGACATTCAACAACTGTCGACAGAAAGTCAGGGTCCCAAAGTTCTGGTTGATGACATTCAACAACTGTCGACAGAAAGTCAGGGTCCCAAAGTTCTGGTTGATGACATTCAACAACTGTCGACAGAAAGCCAGGGTCCCAAAGTTCTGGTTGATGGCATTCAACAACTGACGACAGAAAGCCAGGGTCCCAAAGTTCTGGTTGATGGCATTCAACAACTGACGACAGAAAGCCAGGGTCCCAAAGTTCTGGTTGATGACATTCAACAACTGTCGACAGAAAGCCAGGGTCCCAAAGTTCTGGTTGATGACATTCAACAACTGTCGACAGAAAGCCAGGGTCCCAAAGTTCTGGTTGATGACATTCAACAACTGTCGACAGAAAGCCAGGGTCCCAAAGTTCTGGTTGATGACATTCAACAACTGTCGACAGAAAGCCAGGGTCCCAAAGTTCTGGTTGATGACATTCAACAACTGTCGACAGAAAGCCAGGGTCCCAAAGTTCTGGTTGATGACATTCAACAACTGTTTAGACTTGGCAAGCCTGAGCGGAACATGACCAACTTCAAAGTTTTTCATGTAATGAGAGACTTCCATATCATCATGTACATGGCCTTTGCCAGTACTGCCAAAGGTTTCAATAGCATAGACTTCACCTTCCTCCATTCTGGTTGCTTCACCCCCTTTGACGATTGGCACAGTATTTCCACCATGTATTCTGTACTGACTAATAGAGTGACCATTCAAGTTTCTAATTGGCTTAACTTGATAAGTTTTACCATCAAGCTCCACCTCATATGATTCCATGACTTCCTGTATCTGCTCACCAACATCACACAGCCTCACATCAATACCTGCAGCACGCACACCTGTGTTGGTTGCATCTTTCACGGCCAATAGTAGCTGATCATATTTTGGGTTGAATATCAAAGTAAAGGCACAATCCACAAGATGACCATTTATGTGGGTTCTAAAGTCAATTTTACAAACATCATCATAACCAAGGACAGTTGTATCACCAGCATTAGGTGTGTAGTGGGCAGCACAATGGTTCAGGGAGCAGCCAGTGGGAAAAGCTAGACCAGCTTCCAATCCATTCTCTTTGATTAACTTTCTGGCTGTGCTTTCTAGCTCTTCACAAATATCAAACATGGTCATTCCTGGTTTAATAATTGACTTCATATATTTTCGGGTCTGTCTGTGGGCCTCTGCTGCTAATCTCATATCTTCATACAAATGGCTGTGAGATTTATCCAACATCTTTTTCTCTTCATCTGTCATTCTGTTTTTAGCAGTACGATTATCCTGCTCTGTTGGGTATTCCATGATCTCCCCAACAGGATAGTTTCCTGGGCTAAAAAGCTCTACTATTGGTATTGATGGAGGCACAGTCTGTTGTTTGTTTGCTCCTCCCCCTACATTGGCCTTCCTCTTTTTATTTCTTTTTTTTTCTTTTTCTTTCCATCTCCATCATCTGCATCTTCCTCTTGCGCTTCTTCTGCATAAATTTTGACTGAATTTAAATCCTTGACAATAAGTTCAATTTGAGCTGCAGAAACGTTCTCTTCCGAATTTTCATTATTTCCATTACAAACATTGTTTTTCTTCTTTTTGCGTTTCTTTTTCTTTTTTGAATCAACGGTTTCTTGCTGATCAGCTATCAATTCTAGGGGTTCTCCATTAGAAGGAAATTCTTCGGTTTTTGTCTCTTCGATAGGATCAGTTTTCAAATAGTATTCAATAATTATAGTTATATAATTTGATTACTAATTTTATTATTCTAGTTGGGTTAGCTAAAATACTTTAGTATATTTTCTGTGAAACACGTGTATGTTTTTATATGAAGAAATATTAATTTCATATTTAAAAGCTATTTATTTTAAATTTAATATATATATATATATATATATATATATATATATATATATATATATATATATATATATATATATATATATATATATATATATATATATATATATGGTGACCCGTCAAAAGAGCGCACGACAAAAGAGCGCCGACATAAGAGCGCAGACAAAAGAGCGCCGACATAAGAGCGCCGACATAAGAGCGCACTAATTTCCCGACAAAAGAGCGCCGACATAAGAGCGCAAACTAAAAATCGAAAAACCACATCTAATAAATAGGAACAAGAAAATTAACTCAGATCAGAAGGCATTGTTTGATGTTAACTCTTTATTGTTTCATTAAAAAAACTAATTGTTCAGTTTCTTAAACTAAAAAAACTGGTATTGACGATTGATATTATTCGTTGTTCCGAACATGATCATTCTGTAAGTGTCAGTCCCACAATCCTACAAGACGAAATTTTGTCCTCTTGTTGACGTTTGAAGAGGTTCTGGAATTTTTATCGATAATATATATAGAATATATATTCTATCAGGAATTGTTATCCCTGCAACGTTCTGTGGATTAGGGTATGACAACATTCCCTTTCTGTGATTCGATCTTCTCTATGTTACTTGGGTTAGAACTATTTTCAAACTGCATTCATAACATATTAACCATAATATATAAATAAAGACGTTGTTCTCTCGGCGATTGTTTAATTAAAACAAGTGTTAAACATGTCATATTCGTTAGCATACAACATGTGTTTTTTTAATTGACTGCGCCAGTGGCGGAACTAGAAAAAAATGGCCCCCCCGCAAAAAAATTTTTTTAGGCCCCTATATATATATATATATATCTATATGTATATATATATATATATATATATATATATATATATATATATATATATATATATATATATATATATATATATATATATATATATATATATATATATATCGGGTGCAGTGGCGTAGCGAGGTCGGGTGTCACCCGGTGCGGCACTTAATGGTGTCACCCCCCCAGAGGCATAGAGACCCTTCCCAGGGACAAATTTTCGATTTGCACCCCCCCCTCAAGTTTTCGATTTGTACCCCCCCCCCCCTCAAGTTTTCGATTTGCACCCCCCCTCAAACTTTCGATTTGCACCCCCCCCCCCTCGAGTTTTTCTCTATATATTTTGCTATTTTTTGCCTTGGTGTCACCCCCCTAAATGGTGTCACCCGGTGCGGTCCGCACCCCCCGCCCCCCCCCCCCCCCCCCCGAAAGAAATTAAATTTATATAATTTATATAGAAAATATATACTTTTAACAGTGCCCGCCCCCCCCCTCCGAAAATTTCAAGTGCCCCCCCCCCCCCGAAGAAAAAAGTCTGGAAGAAACACTGCCAAAGACCCACCCATATTATAACCGAATATAACCTCTCCCCGTTACGGGCTAAACATGAAATTAAACATTAATACATTCAAAGGTGATATAGATCTTTTGGTTGTTTTAAGGCTTAAAAGCTAGATCATTGTATCCTAAATTTGATTAACTTTAATGTATTTAGTGTTAATAACTAATGTTCAATTAATACGTGTACTAATTATAAAACAATTAATAATATAAGGACGAGCCTTACCTTCCTTGTTGTGTGAATTAGACTCGTCAACAAAATACTTCATCAGGTAAATGAACAACTACTGACTAGTGTCTTTAACAAAATGTGCAGAAGTGGTCAGTTTACAGTTCAGTAGTTCATAGACGGTTCGTTAATCTATGCATTACATCTTATTGTAAGAGTAAGGGTGTGGTGAGGGGTAGAGGTGAGGGGTAGGGGTGAGAGGGGGGTGAGGGGGGAGGGGTGAGAGTTGGGAAGGTTCAAGGGAAGGGGACTAGAAAGTGCCGATAAACATCTACATCAATAGTGCCGACTTTTTCCGGTCGTCTAGAAGACCAGAATAGTCGCCGCAACATTTCCCCAGCCCGATTTCAAAGCGTGCCGGCAAAAACTTCAGATGCTTCGCTAAAGGGAGATAACTTAAACTTTCACAAGTTTATTGATACAGTTGTTAAAGTAAAAATGAACGCAATTATAAATGTATGACATCGAAATAACTAATTATATTTTTTGTAGAGTCCAGGCCAGTAGTTTAAACACACAATCATATATATATATATATATATATATATATATATATATATATATATATATATATATATATATATATATATATTTAATAATGTAAACAATATAACAATTCTTTTTTGTTCTCCTAATCGACGCCACTAAAAGTAAAAAGGTAGGCTACGTCTTTGAAGTTGTCTATATGTCTGGCGGTCTCTCGAGCTATAGTCTGTGCATTTTTCTCAAAGACGTTTGCCGACTATCGTGTTTTTTTGTAACTGTAGAAGAAAGATAACTCAACCTCCACCTAATTTTAAAAAAAAAAAATTAATTTAAAAAAAAAAAAAAAAATTTACATTTTTTTTTTTAAATAATTTAGCCAGGATTTTTGGGCCCCCAATCGGTCTGCCCCCCCCCCCCCGCATTGCGGTGTCTGGCGGCACTGTTGTTCCGCCCCTGCGTCTTTGAAGTTGTCTATATGTCTGGCGGTCTCTCGAGCTATATTCTGTACATTTTTTTCAAAGACGTTTGCCGACTATCGTGTTTTTTTGTAACTGTAGAAGAAAGATAACTCGAACTCCACCTAATTTAAAAAAAAAAAAATTTAATTTTTTTTTTGTTTTAATTTTTTTTTTTACATTTTTTTTAAAAATAATTTAGCCAGGATTTTTGGGCCCCCAATCGGTCTGCCCCCCTCCCACGCATTGCGGTGTCTGGCGGCACTGTAGTTCCGCCCCTGCGTCTTTGAAGTTGTCTATATGTCTGGCGGTCTCTCGAGCTATAGTCTGTACATTTTTTTTTTCAAAGACGTTTGCCGACTATCGTGTTTTTTGTAACTGTAGAAGAAAGATAACTCGACCTCCACCTAATTTAAAAAAAAAAAATTAATTTTTGCGCTCTTTTGTCGTGTGCTCTTTTGACGGGGTGCCTATATATATATATATATATATATATATATATATATATATATATATATATATATATATATATATATATCTTTTAAAGAAGGGGAAATTTTGTAAATTGTAACTTTTGGCTCTACCATCTCAAAAGGTTGCCGACCCCTGTTATAAGTTTATTTTTATTTTTTTACCACGGTTTAACACAAGAGCTGGCTTCCCTACATAATATGTATGGCACTGTTACCGGAGAGGATATATTCAATGAGGTAAAAAAACATTTGCTGATTATAACTTGGACTGGACTAACCTCAGTTACCTGACTGTTGATGGAGGAAAGTGGCATAAAGAAAGGCTTGATTGGACAACCGAGCAGATGTGTAATGAGAACAACATTGTACAACCAATGTCCCTGCACTGTATTTTTCACCAGCAAGCTTTGTGTGCTTAATATATGGACATACGCAGTGTAGTGAATCTTGTGTTGAAGATGGTGAATTAATAAGGTCACATTGTCACATGGGCTCAACTATATATAGTTCGGAGACATGTTGAAAGATACAAACACAGAATCGCAAGATTTACCAGTAAGATGACTAAGTTGTGAGAAAGTTCTGAGCAGGATATTTAGTTAAGAAAGGAAATAGGTCTTTCTTCTTCTTCTTCGTTCTTAATTATTAGTGTTGAAGGGGATCGAGATTTATCTGCCATTGGGTTTGAACTCGAGTCTTTGTTCGAATTTTTCAACCATGAGCTTTTTGCCGACTCGACCACGCCTCCAACACAATTAAGCGTTACGTGTCAACTGTTTATGCGCCATTGAGGCCATTGACTCCGATTTCAGCCTGCTTTTCTTTTTGGATTTGCTTCCATAGCCTTTGTCCAACCAAGAACAAACTACAAAGCAGTTGTTTAATTTTGGAGTTGTCTCTCCTAGAAGAGTGGCTGTCCCCAGCTAACGAGCCTCATCTGCCCGAGGGTTCGAACTCGAGACTTTTCGGTTTAGCAACCATGAGCTTTACCGACTCGACCACGCCGACCCCTAGGAAATAGGTGACTCTCTGGAAAATAAAGCAAGCCGCTGCTATTAATGCCTGATGAAAAGTATGGAAATTGGCCTCTGCTGTAAACATAACGTCATTTAACTTTTCTGAACCTAAAACTACAAGAGAGGGAAATCTAGTTTCTGATCTATACACCCACCTAAAAGCCTTAAGAACCAAACTTGCCATGTTTTTGGAACGAGTACAGGCCAACAACTGGACGCACTTTTAGCAGTGCAAAGTCTTCATAGTTGAAGCAACAACTGTGCCCCAGGTCATTTGCATGCAAGATCATCAAAGACCTCCAGGTTTATTTTCAGTAGCGGTTTTCTGACTTGCATTCAAAGGCATAAGAAGTGAGACTGTTTCAAAACATTTGAAGCAAATGTGGCCAGTTGCCCAGATGAACTGCAGCTGGAGGTCACTAAATCGCAAGTAAATGACATCCTTAGAGACTAGTTCAAAGAAGGAAGGTTGGGTTTTTATTATTTTATTTTATTACCACGTTTTTCTTAACTCAGCTTCGCGTTTGTTTGTGGATTTGTTTGTTTGTTGTTAAAATTGACAACGAAAATTAGCCCACTTCTGATTGCTCTAGAGATCTGAAATTCGGCATGCAGGCTATTTTCGCCTACCAATTTCAGATGCAATCATAAAAACTAGCAATTAGAGACCTAAATTAGCTAAATTAAATTACGCCCCTAGGACCCTAAAATTGAGGACATGATTTCTCAAAAACGCATGTAAATTTATAAATTACTAATAATATCCCGCACTTTTATACACATTTTATTAGGCGTTCACTTGGTGTGGGACGGAGTGGTCTAGCGGTAGAGAGATGGACTGCTAACCCGTTAGTCTCGAGTTCGAATCCGAGTTCAAGTCAGTAGACCGTCCTTGAGTCCACCCAACTCTGATGGGTACCTAACTCCTGTTAGGGAAAGTAAAGGCGGCTGGGCATAGTGCTGACCACACTATCTCTTCATATGCCGAGGTCACAGAAACAAGTGAACTCTACTTCACTTGCACCATAGACCGTCAGGTTTGAAAGAGAAACTTTTCACTTGGTGTGCAATTCTTTTTTTTATTACCACGTTTTTTTTTACCACGTTTTTCGTAACTCAGCTTCGCGTTTGTTTATGGATTTGTTTGTTGTTAAAATTGACAACGAAAATTAGCCCACTTCTGATTGCTCTAGAGATCTGAAATACGGCATGCAGGCTATTTTTGCCTAACAATTTCAGATGCAATCATAAAAACTAGCAATTAGATACCTAAATTAGCTTAATTAAATTACGCCCCTTCTCTGTTTAAAGCGTATCGGTCGCTCAAGATTTTTAGTTCGTGTGTTTGTTGACAACCCCAGACCATCACGTGATTCGTGAGTAGATCTCCACGCCAGCTACGGTAGCTACACACCTGTGGGTGTCCATTCCATTCGTGTTGACTGCGTTGAACTGAACAAATCGTTGTGTCATGAGGATTGGTTATACCAATATGCAATAGTAGACTTCTGAATAAAATACTTTAAAAACACTTTTTAAAAACCACGTTTTTCATGTGTAGCAACGGACTAAAAAGGAGAAAATAAAATACTTAAAAAAAACTTTTAAAAAAAACCACGTTTTTCTTGTGGACTAAAAAGTGGAAAATAATTTTTTCTTCCGACCCTAGGGGATCTTCCAATGACTGCTGGTAGATTTTGTGCTTCCTCGAGCTGTGCAGGTTCTTGTGATGACTGTTCATACATTGGATGACAAAAAACGTGGGTCGGGCAGATTTAAAGCGATTTTTAAAGCGAAAAGCACACAACACACGAATTTTGGAAATTTGATGGTGAACGTACCCACGTTTTTTGTCATCAAATGTTAGTGGCTCTTTAAAACCAGGGAAATTTTGAAAATTGTAACTTTTGGCTCTTCCACTTCAAAAGGTTGCCGGCCCCTGGATTGTTGTAATACAGGGGTCGGCAACCTGCGGCTCGCGAGCCGCATGCGGCTCTTGTGATGCCAAGGCGCGGCTCTACAGCTCCATGCACAAATATTATTAACGAGCCGACCCGCGGCGTTTCATATGCCGCTATTTAGTTGTTTTATTTTCTACTTTTCAGTAATTCATAATTTGTGAATTTGACAGTACCAATGCTGCCACTGAAAATAATTGCTTTAAAACGCCTATCAGTAGCTCGTTAAGGACGATAACCCCCTCCCACCTTCCCTTCACCCAAACCCTACCCCACACCCCCCCCCCATGTCGTTCATAATAATAAAGGATTGTATTACAACGTATTTTGTATGTCTTTATATACTTAATAATCGATGTAAACGCATGCATAATGTTTATTGCGTAATTAATTGTTTCTACATGTGAAAATTATGTTGTCTTATTGTTTTAACCCATATTCTGCTAGCGTCCCACTTATGGGACGCTTGTAAAAAAAATTGCTAAAATTTATTAAAAACTAGTTAAAACACAAATTATGTTTCATTGTATTTGAAAATGGTTAGACTATTGAATTTGTGTATGTTTTGTGAAAAAAATTAATTTAGAAAAATGTTATAGTGCCGGATTTGCAGGACTTGTCAAAATGGCGGGAAAAAAACACATGCGCACAGGAGAATGTATATCTTCTAAAATATTAACATTTTAAGTGCAAAATACATTTGAAACTTGTAGCAGTACCATATTTCTATCTGATAAAAATTTAAGAATAACAATTTTTTTTTATTACTTCATTATATCAAGTGTACAACAAGCGTCCCATAAGTGGGACGCTAGCAACGAATGGCCCCATGTAGATTGTTACACAAACGTCACATTTATTTGACACTAGCAATAAACACAGTTGCAAATGTTTATGTTAAATGGTTAATTATGGTGAAACAATTGTTGACTTTGTTAACTGTTGACTTTAGGGTGTTAAGTAGTATTTATAGATATTTAATTATGACCTTGAGCTATATTTTCTTATATATTAATGTATTAAAAAATTGCAAACATTGAAAAACTTACATTTTATTTTTAAGTATTCAGAATTACACTTACTGAAGTATTTAATACGATTGAATACAAACTAATTTAGTATTGCTGTAAATTTACTAGCGCGTGATATTAAAAGTATAACAAACCAGAATAATAACAATGGTCACGATTGAGGTGAAGTGATTCAGTCATGGGGGTTGGTTAACTCTCTTCATATGAGAGAGCTCAAGCTACATATAGCAGAATTGTGAATTAGCTGTGTACAGTTGTCATGCCCCAATAATATTCCCCGCCAAAGGTTCCCGATACCAGTTTTACTGTGTTAACTTTTTAAGGAGATTCCTGGTGTTAGATTGGGAGATGTTCGCATAGTGAAGTGCAAACATGGATGAGAGCCATGAACACTCAATACAAGCCCCCAGAGACAGATCTGTGCCCTAGAAATAAAATGTCTGATGCCCTAATGTACGCCTGTGAGGGGGGGGGGAATAGCGAGGGTAACAAAAGAGAAGATGGCTGGATGACATCTGGGACTGGACCGGATCGTCTTTTGCAAATTCACTCAGGGCAGATTTTCTTTCAGGCATCATTTCGGAGAGGGGGGGGGGGGAGGGGGGCTCTGCCCCCAGAAAAAATGGAATTTATATGCAAAACATACTTTTACCAATGTCCACCCTTCCCCTGAAATTTAAGTCCCCCCCCCCCCCCCTGAAAATTTCAAGTACGCCCCCCAAAATATCAATTATTAATATTCAATTATATTACCATTTCGATGAATAATAGCAATATTTGTGATCATGTGTGTATAATTAGATGTACTAGTCAGAGCTTACTTATTTCCAAGTGTTGTTCACTTTGATGAATGCTACATTGAAAGAAAACTAGACTTTTGAGCAAAATTTCTGCATATTAGACCATGGTATGGCTAACCCAATTGATCATTATCTTTATTTTTAGCTGTCCTAAACAATGTAATCATTGGTCTAACAATATAAAATCAGTATACAGTTTAATTTTCGCGAGATTAGCCATATTTCGTGATAAATTATTTTATTTTTCAATAAATGTACATGGGGCCGTTCGTTGCTAGCGTCCCATTTATGGGACGTTTTTTAAAAAATCGATATTTAAAAGAGTATTGATTTAAAAAAAAAATCCGTAGTAATTCCTTCATTCAGTGCCCAAAAGCTAAACCATATCAAAAAATTATAAAAATTATGGGTTAATAAAAAAAAGAAATATGACTGTGAATAGGGTATAAAGGGAGGTCAGTTTTATTTATTTAATACAAGTTGCGCTACTCTTTTGATAGTTACCTTTTTGACAATTATCAATAATTACCTTTTGTTTGCTTATAAATTATAATAAACAAGAAAATTCTATAATTAATATAATAAAGTTATACAAGGTCTACTAAAATTTTGATCCAATTTTCTCGTATTAAATTAAAATAATACCTAAATATTTTTGAGAAAAATAAACTAACCAACTTAACGCTAACATTTATTCTTTTATTTTATAAGCTGTTAAAACTTTTGAAGTTGAATACACCCTTTGCTCTTAACCCAGGGGTCGGCAACCTTTTGAAGCGGAAGAGCCAAAAGTTACAGTTTTCAAAATTTCCCTGGTTTTAAAGAGCCACTAACATATTTTTTATTTCAAATATTTTATTTTTTTATTAAGATTATTAGTACTTGTTCAAGGAGCTGGAGAGCCGCATCTTGATATCAAAAGAACCGCATGCGGCTCGCGAGCCGCAGGTTGCCGACCCCTGTCCTAACCTGAACACATTGCCTTTAGGGCCGCGTCATGTGGATAAAATCTGAGATTGTTTTAAGTCAGGGGTCGGCAGCCTTTTGAGACAGAAGAGCCAAAAGTGACAATTTACAAAATTTACAAGTTGTTAAAGAGCCGCCAACATTGTCATATATATATATATATATATATATATATATATATATATATATATATATATATATATATATATATATATATGCAAAAACAAATTAATGAAAATACTCCCGAGAGGAACTTCTGCGGAAAAAAAAATTAAAATTTCTTATGGGCGGCGCCCGAGTTAGTGCATTTTTTTTGTCAATACACGTTTTGGCGCCCAGAGTTCCAGAGCGGCTATGTTAGTACTTGGCATCCGTTAATCGGGTGTTGTATTGCCAAGTCGTAAGGGGTACTACTATATTCAGCAGCAAAACTGCAACAGACGCAACCGCCGGCACCTTGTCCATTGTGCGACCCGAAGAGCCCCGGGCTCACCTGCGAGCACTATAGCGCCTACATTCGTTTTTTTTTTTTTAGTCTGTACACTATAGACACGATGAGCAACAATACGTTCATTTCAAACAACGCGATAGGCTATAGATACAATGGATTGCTATAGTCGCTCACTAAATTGAGTCACTGCACTGTGCGACTTGGCGCCCAGGGCTATCCCGTGAGCACTAAGCGCCTACCTTAGTTTTAAGGAGCACACTACAAAACGACATTTCGACATTCGATAATTAAACCGAGCTAGGGGCCGTACGCGGCGCCCCGTCGATAGTGTTATCGGGTTCACGAGAGCGCCACTTGCCGTCGGTAGTGATTAACGGTGATATTACGGTGAGTGATTAACTTACACTCATGAAAATGTTTTCTATAACTGTCGGTAATGAACGATATACACTGGCTATTCAATTAGAATTTTCAGTTACTCCCCATTTCAATGTACTATTACATTGTCCATCCCGAATTGAAACAATTAACTTCATAGTTGATAACCAAGCCTATGCCTTGCTTGAAGAAGTGGATAGTTTCGAAAAAAAACATTCGCATCTTTTTGTTGAAGATATGGAGAGCAATAAATTACTTTATTTCGAAAGATCTGAAAAAAATATCGTGATAAAACTAATGCTACTATTAATACGAATCACTTCAGCATTACTATAAACAAAATGAACAAAATTAAAAATAAAGTCACTGAGAGATGTAAACAAATACAAGTATTCTGAAGTTCATAGTAGATCCTCTCTAAACAAAAACAAATGAGATCCACATTGATCCATTTGGAATTGATGTTAATTCGCTTTAAATGCAATTGCTGGATTTAAAAACAAAACACTTATGGAATGATAAGTTCACAGAACTCGAGAGAAAATTAAAAGATTTAAAGGTTCAGTAAACATGCACGTTACGCTCCACAAATGAGGCACTATTATGGGACGAATGGAATAGTCTTCCAGAATGCTACAGTGAGGTGAAGAAGTTGACATTTGAAGTGCTGAAGATCTTCGGGTCAACATATACGTGCGAGCGTTCACTTGCATGAATATAATGAAAAGTACAGTAAGAAACCAACTAACAAACAAAGGCGTGCTTGAAATTGAAAACAACAAGACACGATCCAGATTTAACCAAAGCTTCAAAAGGCATGCAAGGCCAAACTATTGTAAATAGTATTCAATAATTATAGTTATATAATTTGATTATTAATTTTATTATTCTAGTAGGGTTATTATTCTAAAATACTTTAGCATATTTTCTGTGAAACATGTTTATGTTTTTATATGAATAAATATTATTTCATATTTAAAAGCTATTTATTGTAAATTATATATATATATATATGTATATATATATATATATATATATATATATATATATATATATATATATATATATATATATATATATATATATGTTACCGAGTCTATTTGCTTGTAGTGCCAAATGTTACCGATTTCACTGCTGACAGCGCCAAATGTTACCGAGTGTATTTACTCGTGCTACCTTTGACCAGCACACAACATCGATCACAATATAGATACTCGGAAATGCAGGTTTACATTGATCTCTTTATTACATGAATCAATAGAAATGCTCCACATAACAATGCATCAATGTTCCACAAGAATACAATGAACCAACTGACCCCCACTGTCCTCACTAGTCCTCACATAACAGAATGCACGTGTCCATAATTCCTATCCTCACATAACACACACGTCTACACCGTTCAATAACCAACTGGGTTCTCAACTGTCCTCAACTCCAATACGTCGTCTTATATATCTCCCACGTACATGTAATAGTTTCCACACGTTACATCAGCCTGTTGAACTGCGCAGCTCTATCGTATCGCTTCCCAAAATACGCCTTGGCTTTGTGTTCGTTATCAGTCTACCATCTGCACTATTGCATCAGACTGTAATACGTTGTTAACCATAGTATGGTAACTACCCTAGTTACATATATATATATATATATATATATATATATATATATATATATATATATATATATATATATATATATACCTAATCCTAATAAAATACCATAATATTGAAATAACAAAGTTAGTGTCTCTTTTAAAGAAGGGGAAATTTTGTAAATTGTAACATTTGGCTCTACCATCTCAAAAGGTTGTCGACTCCTGTTATAAGTTTATTTTTAAAGCTGTTCGAGTGTACAAAATTTATCAAACATATTATGGTATTTTAACCAGCTCTGCAAGAATAATAAAATCAGTAATCAAATTATATAACAATAATTATTGAAAATATTTACAATAGTTTGACCTTGCAAGCCTTTCGAAAGTTTGTTTAAACCTGGCTCATAACTTCTCGCCTCAAGATTTTTTATTTGTTAGTTATCTTCAGTGTTTCTTTCAGATTTTTTTTCTCCTGGGGGGGCACTTGAAATTTTTGCGGGGGACGGACTAAAATTTCCGAGGGGGCGGAAACTGTTAAAAGTATATATTTTCCTTATAAATTCCACTTCGTCCCGGGGGAGGGGGTAGGCTCTCTTTGGTGGGGGGGGGGGGGGGGCAGCCCCTCTCAAGAAATGCCCGGAAGAAACACTGGTTGGCTTCTTTACGTTTTATTATATTCTTGCAAGAAAACGCTTGCTCGTATGAATATGTTGACCCGAAGATCGTCAGCAATCAAAATGCTAACTTATTTACTTCATTGTAGTATCCTGGGAGAATAGTCCATGCGTCACATAATAGTGCCTCAACTCGGTGCATTTATTTTAGAGCTGTCCAGTTGTTCAGCGAAACGTGCATGTTTTTCTAGACCACAAAATCTCCTAACTTTTTCCTGAGTTCCGTGAATTTTTCAAATCCAGCCATTTCATATGAAACGAACCAGTATCAATTCCAAATGGTTCAATGTTGATCTCATTTGTTTTTGTGTTAAAAGGGTCTACTATGAACGTCAAAGTGTACTCGCATTTCTTTTGAATTGCTCAAATCTCTCAGTGAACCCATCCTTCATTTTATTTATTGTAATGCTGAAGTAATTCATGTTAAAATTAGCATTAAGTAATTTATCACTCTCTGTGTCCTCAACAACAAAAATTTTTTTTTTCGAAACAATCAACTTTTTCAAGCAAGGCATAGGCTTGGTTTTCTTTTCCTTGCAGTTTTACATTTAGCTCTTTTAGTTTCTTTGTAACATCCAGTATTTAGTATCTAATATGAAGTTGAATGTTTCGATTCGGGATGGCCAATTTAATAGAAAGTACATTGAATTATGGAGTAAATAAATATTCTAATAGAATAGCGAGTGTTTATTGTTTATATATTATCATTATATCGTTCATCACTGAATGTTGCAGGACAATATTTTTAAGAATTTCGAAACTAGAATAATTATTAATATGTGCGAATGGAGCTGAAGAGCCGCATCTTGGCATCAAAAGAGCCGCAGGTTGCCGACCCATGGCCTACACTACCGCCCAGCACGCCATGGGGCTTGTTGTATGAAGGCCTTGAGTAAAAACTCAAATTCGCAGGGGTGGCGCTGTTGTTCACGCTAAATGTTACAACAATCTTACATTTTATCCACATGACGCGGCCATTTTTTTATTTTTTTTTTTGCATTTTTTAATAAGTTAACACCATACATGAATAACATGATCTAAAGCTTAATCATTTTCTTGCAAAACTGACATCAAGTCATAAGAACATGGTTCGTCCAAGTCATGATTTTGACTAGGTAGTTTAATTCTGGACTAACAAGATTGAAAGTTTAATGTCTTTCAATATCAGAAGTGGGTTAAAATTTGGTTTAATTTGACTACAAAACCACCTGCGAACATTGCAATATGTCAAGTGAAAAAAAGCAAATGCTATTGGTTCAGTTTAACTAACAGTGTTTGAATATTATAAGCCCCCTTACTGAGAAACGTGAATTGTTACACATGAAAGCGGCCATTTTTTTTAAATACTTTTATTTGCAATTAAAACAAGTACATCAACATCAAATTTTTAAACATCATTTTGAATACCAAATGAAAACGAAAGGTTTTGCAAATGTACATAATGAATATTTACATGATGTAATGTATTTGATTATAAAAAAAAATTGCAAAGGATGACAGTAAAAGGGGTGAAGGTCAAATGAAAGTGTCAGAAGTCTGGGTGGGGAGAGGAAAGGAAATTTTTCAGAGAGGGTCAATGGGACAGTGAAGCATTTTCTATGTAGGGAAACAACTAAAGTTGACTAGTTGAAAGGGTGTTGTAGTGGTCGCATTGAGTTTTCAAAAGGTTGCAGTGTGAAAGATGAGGGGAAAGAGACAAGATTTAGAACTTTAAATAAGTTCTGGATATTGATGTTGCGGTGGGTGGTGGGGTCGTTGGAACAGTTAAAGGGATTGTGGGGTTATCATGTCTGGGGGTAAAGTGGATAGAGGGGGAGAGAGGAGGGGTAGATTTTTTTTTGTTTTTATTAATTCAATTGTTTTAAACATTTAAATCAGTAATAGAAATATATTTGATAGATTTTACATAGCATCAAAGACATGATCAACGAACATCAATTGCATATATAATAATCAAAGGGAAAAAAAAATGGCATAAGAACTAGATTAAAATATGGTGTGCAAACTAGGTTTCTCTTCACTGCTTAGTTTAGTGTGCTGCGGAGTCAAAAGTTCACACTGTAGCCACCCATGGACAGAAATAGAAACGACTGTGGGAGAAGGGTCTCTGTAATCACGTACTGATCTATCATGGCCAATAAGGTAAATATGTTCAGGGGCGTCTAGGAAAAGAAAGTACATTAACACAAATTTCAAAAGTTTATAAAATAAAAGAATAAATATCAGCGTTAAGTTTGTTAGTTTATTTTTCTAAAAAACAATTAGGTTCTATTTTAATTTAATACGAAAACATTGGATCGAAATTTTAGTAGACCTCGTATCATTTTATTATATTAATTATAGCATTATCTTGATTATTATCATTTATAATTAAACAAAAGGTACGTATTGTTCATTAGCAAAAAAATAATTATCTGAAGAGTAGCGCAACTTGTATTAAATAAATGACACTAATCTCCCTTTATACCCTATTCACAGTCATAAATCGCCTTCGTTTTTTTATTAAAACAATAAGACATTTTCACATGTAGAAACAATTAATTACACAATAAACATTATACATGCATTTACATCGATTGTTAAGTATATAAAGACATTACAAAATACGTTGTAATACAATCCTTTATTATTTTTAATGACATGTTACAACCAGTGTTTCTTCCAGACTTTTTTCTCCGGGGGGGGGGGGCACTTGAAATTTTCTGGGGGGCGGGCGGTAGACTTTCTTCAGGGGGGGGGGGGGGCGCACACTGTTAAAAGTTTATATTTTCTATATAAATTACATAAATTTTATTTCGATCGGGGGGGGGGGGGGGGGGGGGGTGGGGCGGTAACATTTTTTCGGAAGAGACGCCTGAAAGAAACTCTAGTTACAACCAAACACAGAATAAAAAAAACTTAAGAGCGTTCTGTGTATTTAAAATGTTCTGTTTTTATTTATTGTTCACTAATCACGTGAAAAGATCGATGGTTTTAGGATCTCAGTTT
The DNA here is from genome assembly GCF_028476545.2 of Physella acuta. NCBI lineage: Eukaryota > Metazoa > Mollusca > Gastropoda > Physidae > Physella > Physella acuta. Next base: position 168,911 of record NW_026731582.1, read on the forward strand.
TAAATTAAAAATAGCTTCAACCTGTTATGTATAATATAGTTCTACTTTCCTAGAGCTTTTCACACTAAATATTATTAATTCAAATATTTTGAAGTTAGTAATAAACCAAAAGTGCTAGTTAAAAAAGGATGAGGGCTAAATTGTGTAAGAATAATTGGTCTATTGGGCACATGTTGTAACCGTGGAGTTGAAAAGATAAGGATCAGAGAGGTCGATGTGTTTATTTAAGCCTAAAGAAGATCTTCTTTAAACTACACAACAGCCGATATTTTTAATGCACGTTTTTCGATATTTTAAAATTTTAAATCCTACTCATTGCGTTTGAGTGTATTTTAGAATGCAGTAATTTTTATTTATTCATATCATTAATCTACAATCTACTTTTTAAGTAAGTTTAAGAACGAAGTCTAATAAAGGTATTAATCTATAATTAATATTATAATGTATAGAAAATCAAGTCTGTACATAAAATATCTAAAACAAAGTTCAAACTCTAATGTGCCTATCAATCAACAAAAACAAAAGTTTCGCTAGCTTTGTTCGGGCTTATATCCCAATGTCTGGGGGATATTACATTATTAAATTTGCTGAATTTACTCATATCAGGCCATATTATATGCTGTGAAGTAATATTATAACATTGTTGCTTTACCATGTTTAATGTTTTAGCTAAATAATTTGCTTTCAGTTTATTGAAAACTTAATTGAAAGCCATTAATGCTTGATGTTTGTGGTTAAGACATATTACTTTAATTTAAATTTTAAAAAGATTATATAGCCATGAATAATATTAATATATGGTAAAACATATTGCTTTAAGTTTAATCCAAAAAGATTAAATAGCCATAGATCGTTAATGTGGTTAAAACATTGTGCTTTAAGTTTTATTTTTAAAAAAAAGATTAAATATCCGTGTTTTAGTTAAACAATTTCATAACTCGCAGCTAGAAATCAAGTTTTATTTTCTCATCTAATATTCTTACAATATATGTGATGTTTAAGTTAAACATTTTCATTACTCGTAGCAAAAAAATGAAGTTTTATATTGTTATATAATTTTCTTACGATATGTGTAAAAATGAAACTGTTTATAACTTGAAACAAGAAATGCTACAGTGCTGTTTAACATATCCCTGAATCTGTGGTTGTTGTCGTTTAGGTGTAAGTGTAACATATCGCTGAATCTGTGATTGTTGTCGTTTAGGTTCGAGTGTAATGTATCCCTGAATCTGTGGTTGTTGTCGTTTAGGTCCAAGTGTAACATATCCCTGAATCTGTGGTTGTTGTAGTTTAGGTCCAAGTGTAACATATCCCTGAATCTGTGGTTGTTTTTGTTTAGGTCCAAGTGTAACATATCCCTGAATCTGTGGTTGTTGTCGTTTAGGTCCGAGTGTAACATATCCCTGAATCTGTGCTTATTGTCGTTTAGGTCCAAGTGTAACATATCCCTGAATCTGTGGTTGTTGTCGTTTAGGTCCAAGTGTAACATATCCCTGAATCTGTGGTTGTTGTCGTTTAGGTCCAAGTGTAACATATCCCTGAATCTGTGGTTGTTGTCGTTTAGGTCCAAGTGTAACATATCCCTGAATCTGTGGTTGTTGTCGTTTAGGTTCGAGTGTAACATATCCCTGAATCTGTGGTTGTTGTCGTTTAGGTCCGAGTGTAACATATCCCTGAATCTGTGGTTGTTGTCGTTTCGGTTCGAGTGTAACATATCCCTGAATCTGTGGTTGTTGTCGTTTAGATCTAAGTGTAACATATCCCTGAATCTGTGGTTGTTTAGGTCCGAGTTCTCTGCCGTCGTTGTGGACAAGCTACCTCAGGTGTTTGTGGTCAAGTACCTGGGTCACCGTGTGGTGTCTGGTGTGTGTGGCCTGCACCACGTGAGGAAACCGGTGGACGAGATGGTGGCGGCGGTTAGGTCAAAGGTTGACGACAAGGCGAAGGTGAGATCATGTTGTATGGACTGGAGTGAAAGGGTTGACAGAGTTTCTTCCAGAGTTTTTTCTCCTAGGAAGGGGTGAGGGAACCTGAAATTTTCGTGGGTGGGGCGGACCATAATTTCCTAGGGTGACGGAATGGACACTGGTAAAAGTATATATTTTCTATAGAAATTTTACATTGTTTGGGGCTGGGGGGGGGGGGGGGGGGGCGATAGACATTTTTCGGGAGGAGCTCCGCCCCCCCCCCCTCCCCCCCCCCCCCCCCCCCCCCTCCGAAGAGACGCCTGGAAGAAACTCTGGTGGTTCGGTGTTCCAACATTGGCGTTAGAGGAATACAAACACCAAACATGATTTAAGGATGAGATTTAGCGGTCATGTGGCTCGTGTAGTTTGTGAGTTCAAAATGTATAACAATAGACCTCCTTTAAAAAAACATGATAAAATTTGCAAGGGACGATATGGTCCAAACGTAGAGTATTCGACTGCTAAACTGAATGTCTCGAGTTTGGATTCTGTGCTCCAATCAGTAAGACGTCAGCGAGTCCACCGAGATATAGTTGAATCCTGACTCACGATATGGAGAGTAAAGTTGTCTTGGCATATTGCTGACTATACAATCCCTCCAAATGCCAAAGTCTGAAACAGTTGCAATCTGTTTTATGAACCAAAAGGTTCAAAAGAATACTTTACTTACTTAACGCAAATTATTTATGATTAAATTACGTTTTAATAAAACACGAACTTACCCTAAATAAAGGGAGACAACCATTTTTTTTTTATTTAAGATATTAACAGTTGAATAAGCCACGAATTCGTTTAATGATGAATATAATACAAAACCTATACCTTTCAGGCGGAGCTCCCGCTACTCTACGTCGTGGTCAGCCCTAAAGGCCTTGACCTTCGCGAGCACAAGAGCAACAAGGTCCAGGGCTCGGCTCCCCTGGGGCTGATGCCGATCGACTTCATCTCCTACGGCGTGCAGGACATCAAGTACTGGCGTGTCTTCACCTGCATCGTCGTGCGCGAGCTGTCGTCACGGTCACGCTCGGCCACCTGCCACGCCTTCCTCTGTGACTCCTCCCACAACGGCCGCAAGATGGCGCTGTCCCTGGGTGCGGCGTTTAACATGTACTCCAAGCAGCTGAGGGTGGACGGGAAGCCGCATAACTTCCAGATAGAGTTGCGTCCCCCTGATGAGCTGGCTGATACGCTGAATGCGGAGTGTGAGGCGTAGGTGGTGGTCACGTGATCTCGACAATGGCGTCGCTAGGTCGGATGATAAAGCAGGCTGGGGCGTGACGCACCCCTCTATTAAAAGACTTCATGTAAGGTGGACACCTCCCCCCCCCCCCCAAAACCTAACATACAGGCTGAATGCTTAGAATGAGGTGTAAATTGGTGATACGTTATCTCGTCTATGGCGTTGCTAGGTCGGGTGATAGAGCAGGCTGGGGCTTGACGCACCCCTCTACTAAAGACTTCATGTAGGGCAGACTGGGGTGGACACCCCCCCCAACGAACAGATACGCTGAATGCTTAGAATTAGGCGTAGGTGGTGGTCACGTGATCTAGACAATGGCGTCGCTTGGTCGGGTGATAAAACAGACTGGGGCGTGACGCACCCCTCTATTAAAAGATTTTATGTAAGGTGGACACCCCCCCCCCTCCCAACAACTAACATACTTAGAATTAGGTGTAAATTCGTGATACGTGATTTCGTCAATGGCGTCGCTAGGTCGGGTGATAGAGCAGACTGGGGCGTGACGCAGCCCCCTATGATCAGACTTCATGTAAGGCAGACTGAGGTGGACACCCTTCAACTAACAGACACGCTGAATGCTTAGAATGAGGTATAAATTGGTGATACGTGATTTCGTCAATGGCGTCGCTAGGTCGGGTGATATTCGATGAAGCAGCCTGGGGCGTGATACACCCTCAACTAAAGATTTCATGTTAGGCAGACTGAGGTGGACACCCCCCATCTAATGCTTGGAATGAAGTGTAAATTGATGATACCTCATCTCGTCTATGGCGTCGCTAGGTCGGGTGATAAAACAGACTGGGGTATGACGCACCCCTATCTAAATCTCGAGAAACTTGGTGTGATCCCACGTTCCAAATAATGTCGGGCTATGCCCAACGATCTACATAACTTTCAAAATGTATACAATCAACTATATATAGTACATTCTTCTTAAATGTAGCAGTTATTTGCTTAGGTGTGCCCCCACAACCATGGTAATGTGTAGCACTCTGGGATGGTTAAATTGTGTCACCTGGTGCGTTGACCACCCCACCCCTCCCACCCCTAATGTCATGTGACGCTACTGACCTACGTATTCGAGTGTACATGATCTACATATTTATCAAGTCAACTTCAGCGCTTCACTACTACCGTCGACTATAAATAGACAGACGTTAAATAAAAAATTGGAGGCCAAAGTTCAAACTACATTTTTTTCTAATGTAGTATGTACCCCACTATACTGCTGAAATGTTAATTTAAGGTTTAGACATTATTTATAATAAACCGGGAGTGATCTCCCCTAAACTTTCTCGAATATTCTTAAATAAAATAACAGGGGATGGAAACTCGGGCTATAGACATGATTTTTAATCCATTTTAAATACTTAAAGTTTTAAAAATAGAATAAACTCTCGTAGACAAATTAATTGCACACCAAGTGAACGCAAATAAAAAAAGCGCATAATAGTGCGCAATATTATTAGTACTTTTAAAATTTACATTAGTTTTTTGAGAAATCGGAAGTAGCGTAAATTACTACTTCCAGTCAACGGAAATTACTCAAAATTTTACAGAAGGTAGAGAATTAGATCTTTTACTTACATGTGAAATTTCATTTATCTATCTGAAATAGTACTCAAGTTATAGGCTTTTAAAAAATTCAAAGTAAGAAAAGTACCACTTCCGGTTATCGGAAATCGCTCAAAAGTTGATACGGATCTACGATTTTGATAAAATACTTATATATAAAATTTCATCAACCTAGCTGTAACGGTACTCAAGTTATCGTGTTTACACACGGACAGACACACACACAGACACACACACACAGACATACGGACAAGATTGCAAAATTATGTTTTTCCGTATCAGTGAGGTGTAAAACGTCGAGATTTGTAAAAATCTCGATTTTTTTTTTTTGCACGATTACAATACTTTCTCTATACTACGTAGGCCCTATATACGAGAAAGTAAAAAGAGAGCTTTGCTTCAAAAACGATTTCTAGAATTAACAATATGTAATATCCAGAGTTTCTTCCGGGCATCTCTTGGGGGTGGGGTGGGGGGGGGGGCTTTATGTAGAGAATATATACTTTTACCAGTACCACCCCCCCCCCCAAGATAAAAAAAAACTGGAAGAAACACTGATTCTGGTAATATCACATTTGAAACATAACTTATCACAGTAGCAAACTGAATTCTTAGCAACGATTCTATTAAAAGAATGTCTTTGCATAGGAATATTTTCAGTTCGTACGAATATGTTGAAAAATTGTTGTTGTTTTTTTTCTTTTTTTTTTTGCAAAATTTAATTGGAGGAATATATTCTAATTTATAGCTAATAACTAACCAATATAATTTGGTTTTGAACTTTGGTGCTGTTTATTTTTATAATGTAACTAAATTATATCTAAGTCACTTTGTGTGTGTATTTTAGTCCATTCATCCATATTTTAATGGTAAAGTGGGAATTTATGATGTAAAATTGTTTTATATTCAACTTTACTTTGATAGAACAGTACTTTACGAAGGTGTGTTGTGTAATAGAAGTAGTTGAATTGATGATCGAAGGCTAATGTTTACTGAGCATTGAATGAATGACGCATGTAGTTGACATTCGGATGGATGACATATGTCAGTTGCATGTGTTACGAATGGCAGATGTTGGATATATAACATAATGATGTTGTACAACGTAAGCAACAGAAGCGGGTATTCTGTGTTCTGATACTGTTCTTATAACATTATACTTACAGCCAAAACACCACACAACACTATATTATATATATATGTATATATATACATATATATATATATATATATATATATATATATATATATATATATATATATATATATATATATATATATATATATATATATATATAATTATATATAATGATAATATATATATATATATATATATATATTACATTTCTTCCTTTAAACTAGTTCATGTATAAGTTAAGTACCCATTTGAATATGACGGTCGTGGTGCAAGTGACGTAGAGTTTACCTGTTACAGCAACCTCGGGATATGAAGGGATAGCCTAGTCAGCACTATGCCCAGGTGTCTCTAGGTTCCCTAACGTGAGTCAGGTACCCATCAGACCTGGCTAGACTCAGTGACGTTCTATGGACTTGAACGTGCGCCTTGAACTTAAGTCTTACGAGTTAGCATTCGTATGCTCTACCAACTAAACATGCAGTTCCTCTGTTTCTCTCTCATATATATATATATATATATATATATATATATATATATATATATATATATATATATACATATACATATATATATATATATATATATATATACATATATATATATATGGTTCCATGACAAATGATATCAGGACAAATGATCTCAGAGATCATTTGTCCGTGAGATATTTTGTCTGAGATATTTTGTCTGAGATCATTTGTCCTGAGATCATTTGTCCTGTCACCATATATATATATATATATATATATATATATATATATATATATATATATATATATATATATGTGTGTGTATGAGAGTACAAGTCTTGTTTACAATGATATAAACCACTTATTTCAATAGGCTTATGCCGGAACATTTTTACAAACAAAATATCAACAGTACACTGTGTATGTTGAGGCCTACAATGCCCACAACAAAATATGTGAATTGGATAGAAATGTGTTTATCAACAAATTAGACCTATATTATACATAACAGGTTGAAACTATTTTTTATTTAAAACTGAGATCTTGAAACCATCGATCTTTACACGTGATTAGTGAACAATAAATAAAAACAGAACATGTTAGATACACAGAACGTTCCTATGTTTTTGTTAGTCTGTGTTTGGTTGTAACATGTCATTAAAAATAATAAAGGATTGTATTACAACGTATTTTATATTGTCTTTATATTCTTAACAATCGATGTAAATGTATAATGGTTATTGTGTAATTAATTGTTGCTTCATGTGAAAATTATGTTATTTTATTGTTTTAATACAAAAAAATAAGAAATATGACTGTGAACAGGGCATAAAGGGAGGTCAGTGTTATTTATTTAATACAAGTTTTGCTACTCTTTTGATAGTTATCTTTTTGACAATTATCAATACTTACCTTTTTTTTTGCTTATAAATTATAATAAACAAGAAAATTCTATAATTAATATAATAAAGCTATACAAGCTCTACTAAAAATTTGTATCCAGTTTTCTCGTATTAAATTAAAATAGAACCTAAATATTTTTGAGAAAAATAAACCAACCAACTTAACGCTAACATTTATTCTTTTATTTTATAAGCTTTTGAAAACTATTAACGAGGCTTTGTTGTCCATTGTAATTCATCCATAAACAATTTTACCTTTAGGGCCACGTCATGTGGATAAAATCTGAGATTGTCGTAAGTCAGGGGTCGTCAACCTGTGGCTCGCGAGTCGCATGCGGCTATTTTAAAGTCAAGATGCGGCTCTTCAGCTCTATGCACATCTATTGATAATCATTTTTATTTTTTATGAACTCATGAAAATGCTTTATATAACTGTCGGTAATTTACGATATACACTGGCTATTTAAGTAGAACTTTAAGTTACTATATCAATGTACCATTACATTGTCCATCCTGAATTGAAACAATCAACTTCATAGTTGATAACCAAGCCTATTCCTTGCTTGAAGAAGTGGATATTTTCGAAAAAAAATATTCGCATCTTTTTGTTGAAGATATGGAGAGCAATAAATTACTTTATTTCGAAAGATCTGAAAAAATATCGTGATAAAACCAATGCTACTATTAATACGAATCACTTAAGAATTACTATAAACAAAATGAACAAAATGAAAAATAAATTCACTGATATATTTAAACAAATACACGTATTCTTTCATAGTAGATCCTCTCAACACAAAAACAAATGAGATCAACATTGAGCCATTTTAAATTGATGTTAGTTCGCTTCAAATGCAATATCTGGATTTAAAAGCAACACACTTATGGAATAAGTTCACAGAACTCTAGAGCAAGGTAAAAGAGTTAGTGGTTCAGTAAAACATGCACGTTACGCTACACAAATGAGGCACTATTATGGGACGCATTGAATAGTCTTCTAGAATGCTACAGTGAGGTGAAGAAGTTGGCATTTCGAGTGCTGAAGATCTTCGGGTCAACATATTCGTGCGAGCGTTCACTTGCATGAATATAATGAAAAGTACAGTAAGAAACCAACTAACAAACAGAGGCTTGCTTTAAATTGAAAACAACAAGATATGATCCAGATTTAACCAAACCTTCAAAAGGCATGCAAGGCCAAACTATTGTAAATAGTATTCAATAATTATAGTTATATAACTTGATTACTAATTTTATTATTCTAGTAGGGTTAGCTAAAATACTTTGGTATGTTTTCTGTGAAACATGTGTATGTTTTTATATGAATAAATATTATTTCATATTTAAAAGCTATTTATTTTAAATTATATATATATATATATATATATATATATATATGTATATATATAAATACATATATATATATATATATATATATATATATATATATATATATATATATATATATATATATATATATATATATATATATCTTTTAAAGAAGGGGAAATTTTGTAAATTGTAACTTTTGGCTCTACCTTCCCTGTTATAAGTATATTTTTAAACTGTTCGAGTGTACAAAAGTTTATCATATTGAAAACAAAGAGTAAATGCACCAACAAATCAGAACCATTTGTCATGTGAATAAAACAAATCAGAACCATTTGTCATGTGAATAAAACAAATCAGAACCATTTGTCATGTGAATAAAACAAATCAGAACCATTTGTCATGTGAATAAAACAAATCAGAACCATTTTTTATGTGAATCCAAAGCATCTCCATAACCTGAGCCCTCCATTCTATTAAAACAGAAACATATCCCACATCCTCTACCAAAGACAAGGCAAGGTCTTCACAGTAACATGACACAGATACGTTGTTGAAAAAATGGCGTCACTAGGTGACGACACGAATTCCTCCACAGAGGAGGTCATCGCCCGGGCCTTGCAGGAAGAGAGTTTGAAAGGTAAAAAATCCGAACGGAAAAATCGATGTAACAATTGATGTAAACGCATTGTTATGAAACGAAGTCATCAGTATGGTTAGTATTGATGGTGGTGATGACTGCAGTGAGAGGTTAAAAAAACGCAAACACAATTTCTACTATTTCAGCTTCTTAATTTTAATGATTGATACTTTAGTCTTGGATAACATCATAATCTTGAACATAGATAGTGGCCAGCCTTAGGGCCAGCCCTGAACACTGCAACACACAAAAACACGACTACATCCTAACAAAGCTAAAGTTCCACTGTCCTCTCTTTCTGGCTCAAGCTTGACCCTTTTGGTTCCTTAACCCCAGCATGACCCCAGCATTCCAGCGAGGGGGAGGGACGGGCGCCAGCAAATGCTAGGTGGGACTGATGCATTGTGTCCCAGTTCAGGGGGTGGGAGGGAAGCTGCGGAGGGGCAGTACACGCTGTCACAGTTCAGGTGTAGGGCAGGAGGGGGGTGGGGTAGATACCCACTAGCGGTGGGACGAGGGGGGGTGGACTCAGTTATAACACGCATATATAATGTTTATTGTATAATTAATTGTTTCTACATGTGAAAATTATGTTGTCTTATTGTTTTAATACACACAAAAAAAACGAAGGCGATTTATGACTGTGAATAGGGTATAAAGGGAGATCAGTGTCATTTATTTAATACACATTGCGCTACTCTCTAGATAATTATCTTTTTGATAATTATCTATACTTACCTTTTGGTTAATTATAAATAATAGTAATCAAGATAATGCTATAATTAATATAATAAAAACATACGAGGTCTACTAAAATTTTGATCCAATTTTTTCGTATTAAATTTAAATAGAACCTAAATATTTTTGAGAAAAATAAACCAACCAACTTAACGCTAACATTTATTCTTTTATCTTATAAGCTTTTGAAATAGGATATATTGCTAATAGTAGTTGCTGTTACGGCTGCATTTATGCTTGCACATTTTTACCTTAAAGGCCCCGTCATGTGGATAAAATTTGAGATAGTCATAAGTAAGGGGTCGTCAACCTGTGGCTCGCGAGCAGCATGCGGCCTTTAAAGTAAAGATACGGCTCTTCAACTCCATGCACCACTATTGATAAATATTTTTATTTTAATTACTTTTATTTTTATATACTCATGAAAACGTTTTCTATAACAGTCGGTAATTAAAGATATACACTATCTATTGAATTAGAATTTTTAGTTACTCCCTATTTCAATGTACTATTACATTGTCCATCCCGAATTGAAACAATCAACTTCATGGTTCATAACCAAGCCTATGCCTTACTTGAAGAAGTGGATAATTTAAAAAAAAAACATTCGCATCTTTTTGCTCAGATATTCACAGAAGAGAAATTAAAAGCGTTGAATTATTAAAGAACGTTAAGAAGCAATGGGCATAATGTGCATTTTTACTAACAATTTGATAAAGCTTTATTGTTAAATACAAAGTTCCACTCGACTTGTCTGTGAGGTGAAAAAATCTTCACACCCCACCCCCCTTTCCCTGTCCTATGGTTAGTGTTGTTTCAAATGTTTGGCATAATATTGATTGTAATGTTGATTGTAATGTTGATTGTAATGTTGATTGTAATGTTGATTGTAATGATGATTGTAATGTTGATTGTAATGATGATTGTAATGATGATTGTAATGTTGATTTTAATGTTGATTGCCCTAAAATCCCATTAAATCCACTCTAGCTGTGAAATCCGTGATTGCCCCCATCAGAAATGCAACCATAAAATACGATTGTTATGGGGCTGTCCATGAATATATCGACTCCCGAGACTCTTGAGAATAGTCACCAGGTACTTGTTACTTGGTGGTTTCCTTAACACGATGAGCTGAAGCTCGATTTTTCAGACAGACAACGCATACCTTGGAGAAATCTTAGGTAGGATATCCCGTCAGGACCTCACTGAACTTCCTATAAACGCCTCAACACTGTACTCGGTTTTACGATCAAGGTAAAGCACATTTTAACTTGACCACACTACACACACTGAACTCAAAATACACCTAATTCTCATGAAATTATCATCCATTCTCCCTAAAACGTTTACACATTACAAAACAAATCTTTTGATATTCTCATTCTTTCTCCCCTAAATGTTAATACTTTACCAAAACATGAACATCGCCACGGTTACTTAAGACAAAATTCTCAACACTCCACCCATTAGAATCGAGGTTGGGTGTCACCCGGTGCGGAACCTAATGGTGTCACCCCCATCCCGTAAGAAAAAAAAATTATATATATGTATATATATATATATATATATATATATATATATATATATATATATATATATATATATATTCTATATACACTTGTAAGTATGTTTGACGCATGTGTATACGCCTATGTATTTAATTTTTTTTTACCCCTCCCCCCCCAGCACCCTATACATGGATTAACATATAGCTTATTACGATTCTTAACCAAACAGTTATCCTCAGACATATACATTACAACGTTGAGTTGATGTAACTCTCAACCCCCCTGGTCACCCCCACGGAGATTGCTTTAAACTGTGCTCAGATAATACTAACGATTTGTGTCTATTTGCGGTAAAAATTCATCTGGATGTTGCATCTTTTCTTTATCATTAGCAGGTTTACATCATGGTGTCAAACCCCCCCCCCCTCTCCACTGAAATTGGAGTCGACGGCCTACATAGCGCATAACATGCTGACACGTAATACTTACTGTGTTGGAGGCAGGGTCAGCGCTACCTATAAGGCGAACTAGGCGGTCGCCTAGGATGCCATCCCTACTGGGGCGCAAAATGTTAAATCGCTATCATCAAAAACACCTAATAATTAAAAACTTTGATTATCTTTTATAAACTATAGATGGTAATATACAAAAGAATAGTGGTCTATTTTGGCGCCCAGGACGAACTATCAATTTTGCACTTCCGCCCCAAAATTAGACCTATATAGGCGTATATTTATTCGCGATCGTGAAAATACAATCCCACCTCCCTAATTTGGAAAGCTTCGAGGCGCATTTTACCAGTCACTTTGCCTTTTTATTTTGGTTTCACATAATTGATGTAGAAAACGATTAAATAAGTTCGTAATTTAAATTTCGAACATTTCAAACAGTTATCTAATTTTAATGTTGATTTAGTGATCGCTCCAGCGCATGACAGGACGTTCCAAAACACGTGCAATTTTGGTTTTTAATAGGGCTTGTAAGTCTCGTTTTCTCTGACTTTGCATTAAAAATCTGCTCTGGTGTATTGAGTTTTGTAATGACGGGGTATTCAAAGTATTGTACTTGTTTGGTAAGTTTTGTTGAATCGTTTAGATTTGGGAGTAACGACTGTTGCGTAGTTAAAGGTCTAGTGCAGGGGTCGGCAACCTGCGGCTCGCGAGCCGCATGCGGCTCTTTTGATATCAAGATGCGGCTCTCCAGCTCTTTGAACAAATACTAATAATCTTAATAAAAAAATAAAATATTTAAAATAAAAAACATGTTAGTGGCTCTTTAAAAACAGGGAAATTTTGAAAATTGTAACTTTTGGCTCTTCCGCTTCAAAAGGTTGCCGACCCCTGGTCTAGTGGAATCTGATTGGTAGTAGAGAAATGAGAATGTAGGTGATGAGGTATCGTAGTTCTGGAGTTCGAGAGTATCGAATATTGTGGTAATAAGGTATTGAATTGTGTTGACTGTTAAATCGTTGTTGATTGGGAGTATCGTTTGTAGAGCTTGGTGAAGATTAGTGAGTTCGTGTCGTACTTCTGAAGCTTCGAGTCTAGTTATGCTAAGGTATCGAAGTTTGATGTCTTGTGAATGTAGTAGAGTATATCTAATAGTCGAGTTTATCGTAAGTTGGATGATTTCAATTCAGGACGGAACACACTACAAAGAAAGGTAGACGGTCTCTAACTGAAAAATGTTGTGTTTTTCAGGAATCTATATTACCACTCTTTAAAGTATTAATATATAATATTATATAGGCGGGAATTTATAACTAACCGTAAAGTTTTTTTTCCAAATTATAATTTGTTATACTTAATCAATAATTATAGCAATGTCTTAGACAGCTACCCGTATTTGATTTTTTTCGATAGTCTTCCCTTTATCTAGGTGACAAAAAAATTTTCATTATTAAATAAGAGACACAACAACGTTTGATGGAATGTCATCAAATTTGGTTAGAAGTGTGTTCAAATAAAGCTACCGTATTTAGACTTTCAAACAAAACCTACGGTTAAGTATTCAAATAGTAAAATATGTTCTTTTGACACAGTGTCATAGTTCATATAAAAGATCTCTTATAATTATTACCTCATGAAATTTAGAGCGTTTTATGATGTTTTTCAAGCATGTATTAGTTACACTTGGTTAATTTAGCTATTCTTGTGAAAGTTAGTTCCCTTGAATAAAATTTTGGTTTTGGATTTCCAAATGGGAGATAATTCATTGCTTAACTTTACATTCAATTCAAATTCCTACACCTAGGTTGACCGTTTACAAGTTATTATTTGCTATTGTAAAAATTATATAGAGCAGAAGTTCTAAACAAAATAGTTTGGTATGTTTTTTTTTTAGCATTATCAAGTTGAAAAACAAAAACATCAGTAGCTGTTGTAGAAAGCAATACTTAATGTTAATATACATACATTATGAGATAGTGCAACAAATGCGTCTAAAATCGTAGCAGTCGCAAATTACTCATCTAATTAAGTGTCTTTTCTCTCTTGATCCTCAGCCAACTTCTGTACTTGTCGTAGATGCACTTTATTCATTGACCCGCCTAACCCGATCAATATGCAGTCATTACAATTTAAAAGGTCAAACGATACAGAGGTCATGTAACAAGAGACACACGATAAATTATATGCTTCGTTATGTTTTCCTTTAACTTTAAGAGAATATTAAACCGAGACTTAATTTTTATTTTAATTTTATCTGTTACTCATGTGCGATTTTTAAAACTGTTTAAGTGATATAAGGTGTTTTGTTAATGGCAATATAATTCACTGTAACGTTGACATTTAACACTTGCTTTCATACTAGACCAGGGGTCTCCAAACTTTTCAGTCCGAGGGCCGCATTAACTATCAAATTTCAGTTCGGGGGCCAGTTTCTTCCAGGCATGTCTTTGATTTTTCTGGGCAAAGTTCCTCAGCCATCACCAACAAACGATTTTTCCTTTGACAAAAAGATCTCCGCGGGCCGGATGAGAGGACTTCGCGGGCCGCATCTGGCCCGCGGGCCGTAGTTTGGAGACCCCTGTACTAGACCATTATAAAAATATGAATTGTTAAATAGTAGTCACAATCTCGTCATTTACGATTGTTTTTATCAGATTTTACTAAAAATGAAAATAGCTTGTGCATCTTTTTTCTCTAAACTCCTTCGCCCCCCCCCCCCGATTCGACTATATAAGTAAATATCACCAGATTAGGCTACACGCAACAGATGTAGCATACATGTTGACATCATTCACAGCACGCATGTTAAACAGGAGGAAATGAGGTTCAAACAAAAGGAATCCGTGTTGTGTAATGTGTAATGTGTCCAACCCAAGGTGTGTTTACCTTGACGACGCTAGTCCCAACCACAGCCCTAAATTTAAGAAATCGATACCCAATGGTTCGATCAGGGACTCGAACGGGAGTTTTAAAAGTGACACGTCACATCCGGTCTCTTCTAACGGAAGTGTTAAAGACGGTAAAAGCGCGAAGACAACGGATAAGGAGAGCTTGAAGAGTAAAAAATCCGTACGGAAAAATCCGCTGCAGCTGTTGAAAAAGTTGACCAAGTTTGATAAACCGAAACAAAAACCAGACTACAGGTAGGTTGGTGTAAAATAAATTATTGCTGGTTGCTAAGATACTGATAACATATGATACATTTACAGCATTATCTGTGCTGTTACTAGTCAGGTTTGTAGGGGGGGGGGTTGTATAATTGGCATCGTTTAATTAGATTTGGTGTAGTTCTAAATAAAGTAATAGCTATAATACTATAATAATTGTACATGGAAGAACATGAAAACATAACCATTCGCGGTTACTGGAACTGCCTGGTCGGATGCTAGAGCTTACTTCTGCTTACCTGAAAGTCTCGCGTTCGGATCCCGGGCACGTCCGTATGTCGTCCCTGAGTCCACCCAGCTCTAATAGATACTGACTCACGTTAGGGAAAGTAAAGGTAGCTGGGCATAGTGCGGACCATACCATCCATTAATATGCCAAGGTCACTGAAATAGGTGAACTCTACTTCACCTGCTGAAGGTTACTTTACATTATTTTCTACTCACTGTTTCGATCTTTCAAGCTCGGATTTTAACCTTTAGCTCTGTATTTATCTGTGTCGATTGTTAGAGTTTTGTGTAGAGAGTAAGTGTCAAATGTTGCGTCATTAGAACTGGCGGGGTCTATGTAGGCAGGTGGCCAAAGAGATGGGGATTGAGGGAATTTTACATTTGATGAATTAACTCATATTTCGCCTAATTTATACTGTGAAATATTATTATAACATTGTTTCCTAACCTTTTCTAACTATTTAGCTAAATGATTTGCTTTCAGTTTCATCGAAAACATATTTGAAAGCCATTGATACACATAGTCTTGAATAATATTAATATATAGTAAAAACATATCACTTTAATTGAAGTTTAATCCAAAAAGATTAAATAGCCATGGATCCTTAAAATATGTTGTTAAAGCAGAATGTTTTAAAGTTAATTTGAGAAAATTAAATAGCCATTAGTCCTTACAATACTTGTAGAGTTGAAGCTAAACATTTTCATAACTCGTAGCAAGAAATAAAAGTTTTTTTTTTGTTATCTAATATTTTTACAATATGTGTAGTCTTTATGTTAAACATTTTCATAACTCGCTTCTAGAAATACAGTTTTATGTAGTTATATAATTTCATTACGATATGAGTAGTGTTTTAATTAAACATTTTTAAAACTCGTAGCTAATAATTAAGTTTTATTTTCTCATTTAGTATTCTTACAATATGTTTGGTGTTTAAGTTATATATTTTCATAACTCGAAGCAAAAAATGAAGTTTTATATTGTTATATAATTTTCTTACGATTGCGTGTAGTGTGTAGTGTTTAAATGTATCAGTTTTATAACTCGCTTCTAGAAATAAAGTTTGATATTGTTATATAATTTTCTTACGATATGTGTAAAATAGAACCAGTTTATAACTTGAAACAAGAAATGCTACAGTACTGTTTAACATATCCCTACATCTTTGGTTATTGTCGTTTAGGTCCAAGTGTAACATATCCCTGAATCTGTGGTTGTTGTCGTTTAGGTCCGAGTGTAACATATCCCTGAATCTGTGGTTGTTGTCGTTTAGGTCCAAATGTAACATATCCCTGAATCAGTGGTTGTTGTCGTTTAGGTTCGAGTGTAACATATCCCTGAATCTGTGGTTGTTGTCGTTTAGGTTCGAGTTTAACATATCCCTGAATCTGTGGTTGTTGTCGTTTAGGTCCAAGTGTAACATAGCACTGAATCCGTGGTTGTTGTTGTTTAGGTCCAAGTGTAACATATCCCTGAATCTGTGGTTGTTGTCGTTTAGGTCCAAGCGTAACATATCCTGAATCTTTGGTTGTTGTCGTTTAGGTCCAAGTGTAACATATCCCTGAATCTGTGGTTGTTGTCGTTTAGGTTCGAGTGTAAGATATCCCTGAATCTGTGGTTGTTGTCGTTTAGGTTCGAGTTTAGCATATCCCTGAATCTGTGGTTGTTGTCGTGTAGGTCCAAGTGTAACATATCCTTGAATCTGTGGTTGTTGTCGTTTAGGTCCAAGCGTAACATATCACTGTGGTTGTTGTCGTTTAGGTCCGGGTGTAACATATCCCTGAATCTGTGGTTGTTGTCGTTTAGGTCCAAGCGTAACATATCCTGAATCTTTGGTTGTTGTCGTTTAGGTCCAAGTGTAGCATAACTCTGAATCTGTGGTTGTTGTCGTTTAGGTCCGAGTGTAACATATCCCTGAATCTGTGGTTGTTGTCGTTTAGGTTCGAGTTTAGCATATCCCTGAATCTTTGGTTGTTGTCGTTTAGGTCCAAGAGTAACATATCCCTGAATCTGTGGTTGTTGTCGTTTAGGTTCAAGTGTAACATATCACTGAATCTGTGGTTGTTGTTTAGGTCCGAGTGTAAGATATCCCTGAATCTGTGGTTGTTGTCGTTTAGGTTCGAGTGTAAGATATCCCTGAATCTGTGGTTGTTGTCGTTTAGGTCCGAGTGTAACATACCACTGTGGTTGTTGTCGTTTAGGTCCGGGTGCAACATATCCCTGAATCTGTGGTTGTTATCGTTTAGGTCCAAACGTAACATATCCTGAATCTTTGGTTGTTGTCGTTTAGGTCCAAGTGTAGCATATCCCTGAATCTGTGGTTGTTGTCGTTTAGGTCCGAGTATAAGATATCCCTGAATCTGTGGTTGTTGTCGTTTAGGTTCAAGTGTAACATATCCCTGAATCTGTGGTTGTTGTCGTTTAGGTTCGAGTTTAACATATCCCTGAATCTTTGGTTGTTGTCGTTTAGGTCCAAGTGTAACATATCCCTGAATCTGTGGTTGTTGTCGTTTAGGTTCGATTTTAACATATCCCTGAATCTGTGGGTGTTGTTTAGGTCCGAGTGTAAGATATCCCTGAATCTGTGGTTGTTGGCGTCTTGGTCCGAGTGTAACATATCCCTGAATCTGTGGTTGTTGTCGTTTAGGTCCAAGTTTAACATATCCCTGAATCTGTGGTTGTTGTCGTTTAGGTTCGAGTTTAACATATCCCTGAATCTGTGGTTGTTGTCGTTTAGGTCCAAGTTTAACATATCCCTGAATCTGTGGTTGCTGTCGTTTAGGTCCGAGTTCTCTGCCGTCGTGGTGGACAAGCTACCTCAGGTGTTTGTGGTCAAGTACCTGGGTCACCGTGTGGTGACTGGTGTGTGTGGCCTGCACCACGTGAGGAAACCGGTGGACGAGATGGTGGCGGCGGTGAGGTCAAAGGTTGACGACAAGGCCAAGGTGAGATCATGTTGAGTGGACTGGACTGAAAGGGTTGGCAGAGTTTCTTCCGGGGTGGGGGGGGGGCACTGTGGACATAAGTGGTTATCAGTGTTTCTTCCAGGCTTTTTGCTCCGGGGGGGGGGGGGGAGGCACTTGAAATATTTTTTGGGTTGGTGGGAACTAAAAATTTTGGGTAGTGGGTGGACACTGGTATAAGTATATATTCTCTATAGAAATTGTTTTTCGTTGAGGGGAGGGGGGGGTAGACATATTTCGGACAGAGCTCCGCCCCGCACGCCACCTCCCCCCCCCCCGAAGTGATATCTGGAAGAAACTGGTGGTTCGGTGTTTCAACATAGACGTTAGAAGAACACAAACACAAAATATGATATAAGGATTAGATTCAGCGGTCATGTAGCTTATTTAGTTGGTTAGTTCAAAAGGTATAACAGTAGACCACTTGTAAATAAAACATTTAAAAAATTGCAAGAGACGGTGTGGTCGAATGGTAGAGTGTTCGACTGCTAAACTGAAAGTCTCGAGTTCAGATTCTTGGCTCGAATCCGTATGACATTACTGTCTTCTCAGTTTTGATAGGTACCTGACTCACGATATGGAGAGTAAAGTTTTCTTGACATAGTGATGAATACACCATCCCTCCATATGCCGAAGTCAATGAAACAGTTGCAATCTACTTCATGGACCATAAGGTTCAGAATAAAACTTTACTTACTTAACGCACATTATCTATGCTTAAATCACGTTTTAATAAAACTTACCATAAAAAAGGGAGACAACAACAGTTTTTCTTTTTCTTCAAATTTATCACAGTTGAATAAGCCACGAATTCATTTAATGGTGAATATAATACAAAACCAATACCTTTCAGGTGGAGCTCCCGCTTCTCTACGTCGTGGTCAGCCCCAAAGGCCTTGACCTTCGCGAGCACAAGAGCAACAAGGTCCAGGGCGCAGCTCCCCTGGGGCTGATGCCGATCGACTTCATCTCCTACGGCGTGCAGGACATCAAGTACTGGCGTGTCTTCACCTGCATCGTCGTCCGCGAGCTGTCGTCACGGTCACGCTCTGCCACCTGCCACGCCTTCCTCTGTGACTCCTCCCACAACGGCCGCAAGATGGCGCTGTCCCTGGGTGCGGCGTTTAACTTGTACTCCAAGCAGCTGAGAGTGGACGGGAAGCCGCATAACTTCCAGATAGAGTTGCGTCCCCCTGATGAGCTGGCTGATACGCTGAATGCGGATTGTGAGGCGTAGGTGGTGGTCACGTGATCTAGACAGTGGCGTCGCTGGGTCGGGTGATAAAACAGAGTGAGGCGTGACGCACCTCTCTATTAAAAGACATCTTGTAGGGCAGACTGAGGTAGACACCCCTCAACTAACAGAAACGCTGAATGCTTAGAATGAGGTGTAAATTGATGATACATGATCTCGTCAATGGCGTCGCTAATTCGGGTGATAAAGCAGACTGGGGCGTGACGCACCCCTCTGTTAAAAGACTTCATTTAGGGCAGACTGAGGTAGACACCCCTCAACTAACAGAAACGCTGAATGCTTAGAATGAGGTGTAAATTGGTAATACGTGATTTCGACTACGGCGTCGCTAGGTCGGGAGATATTCGATGAAGCAGCCTGGGGCGTGATACACCCTCAACTAAAGATTTCATGTAAGGCAGACTGAGGCGGACACCCCTCAACTAACAGACATGATGAATGCTTAGAATGAGGTGTAAATTGATGATACGTGATCTCGTCTACGGCGTCGCTATGTCGAGAGTTAAAACAGAATGGGGCATGACGCACCCCTATCTAAAGACTACATGTATCACGTACTAAATCTCGAGAAACTTAGTGTGATTCCACGTTCCAAATAATGTCGGGCTGTGCCCAACGATCTACATAACTTTCAAAATGTATACAATCAACTATATTAAGTACATTCTTCTTAAATTTAGCAGTTATTTGCTTAGGTGTGCCCCCACAACCATGGTAATGTGTAGCACTCTGGGATGGTTAAATGATGTCACCTGGTGCGTTGACCACCCCACCCCTTCCACCCCTAGTGTCATGTGACGCTACTGGCCTACGTATTCGATTGTACATGATCTACATATTTATCAAGTCAACTCCGGCGCTTCACTACTATCCTCGACTAAAAATAGACAAACTTTACATAAAGAATTGGAGGCCAAAGTTCACACTACGTTATTTTCTGATGTAGTATGTACCCCACTATACTGCTGAATTGTTTAATTTTTGGTGTAGACGTTATAGATCTATATACAAAGACAGCATTGTTTGAAAAACGATTTCTGGAATTAACAATATGTACTATGTAATATCCAGAGTTTCTTCCAGGCATCTCGGGGGAGGGGGGGGGGGGGGGGGGGGGGGGGAATGGGCCAGCCGAAAAAAACGCCTTGAACAAAATATAATTTATGTAGGAAATATATACTTTTACCAGTGCCCCCCCCCCCTTTCCCGGAAAAAAAAACTGGAAGAAACACTGATTCTGGTAATATCACATTTGAAACATACCTTATCACAGGAGCAAACTGAATTCTTAGCAGCGATTCTATTAAAAGAATGTCCTTGTGTAGAAATATTTTCAGTTCGTACGAATATGATGAAAAATTGTTTTTTTTTTTTTTTTTTTGCTAAATTTAATTGCAGGAATATATTCTGATTTATAGCTAATAACTAACCGATTTAATATGGTTTTGAACTTTGGTGCTGTTTATTTTTATAATGTAACTAAATTATATCTAAGTCACTTTTTGTGTGTATTTTAGTCCATTCATCCATATTTTAATGTTTAAGTGTGATTTTATGATGTAAAACTGTTTTATATTCAACTTTACTTTGATAGAACAGTACTTTACGAAGGTGTGTTGTGTAATAGAAGTAGTTGAATTGGTGATGGAAGGCTAATATTTACTGAGCATTGAATGAATGACGCATGTAGTTGACATTCGGATGGATTACATATGTCAGATGCATGTGTTACGAATGACAGGTGTTGGATACATAACATAATTATGTTGGAAAACGTAAGCAACAGAAGCGGGTATTCTGTGTCCTGATACTGTTCTTAGAACATTATACTTACAGCCAAAACACCAATCAACACTTATATATATGTATATATATATATATATATATATATATATATATATATATATATATATATATATATATATATATTACATTTCTTCCATTAAATTAGTTCATGTATAAGTAAAGTACCCATTCAAATATGACGGTCGTGGTGAAAGTGGAGTTCACCTGTTTCAACGACCTCGGGATATGAAGGGATAGCCTAGTCAGCACTATGTTTAGGCGTCTCTAGGTTACCTAACGTGAGTCAGGTACCCATCACACCTCGCTAGACTCAGGGACGTTCTATGGACTTGACGTGCGCCTTGAACTAATGTCTTACGAGTTAGCATTCGTATGCTCTACCAACCAAACATACAGTTCCTCTGTCTCTCTTGCATATATATATATATATATATATATATATATATATATATATATATATATATATATATATATATATATATATATATATATATATATATATATATATATATATATATATATATATATATATATATATATATATATGCATATATATATATATATATATATATATATATATATATATATATATATATATATATATATATGAGATTACAAGTCTTGTTTACAATGATATAAACCACATAATTCAATAGGCTTATGCCGCAACATTTTTACATACAAAATATCAACAGTACACTGTGTATGTTGAAGCCTACAATATCCACAACAAAATATTGGAATTGGATAGAAATGTGTTTATCAACAAAGTAGACCTATATTATAGGCCTACATAACAGGTTGAAATTTATTTTTAATTCAAAATTGAGATCTCAAAACCGTCAATTTTTACACGTAATTAGTGAACAATAAATAAAAACAGAACATTTTTGATACACAGAACGCTATTAAGTTTTTTTTTAGTCTGTGTTTGGTTGTAACATGTCATTAAAAATAATAAAGGATTGTATTACAAAGTATTTTGTATTGTCTTTATATACTTAACAATCGATGTAAATGCATGTATAATGTTTATTGTGTAATTAATTGTTTCTACATGTGAAAATTATGTTGTCTTATTGTTTTAATACCAAAAAAAGAAGGCGATTTATGACTGTGAATAGGGTATAAAGGGAGATCAGTGTCATTTATTTAATACAAGTTGCGCTACTCTCCAGATAATTATCCTTTAGATAATTATCAATACTTACCTTTTGTTTAATTATAAATGATAATAATCAAGATAAAGCTATAATTAATATAACAAAACCATACGAGGTCTACTAAAATTTTGATCCAATTTTTTCGTATTAAATTAGAATAGAACCTAATTGTTTTTGAGAAAAATAAATTTACAAACTTAATGCTAACATTTATTCTTTTACTTTATATGCTTTTGAAATATTTTATAGATGGTGCATTTTCCTTTTTATACCCTTAAACTGATTTACTTTAATGGTCAGAAAACATAACGAAACCGCTAAAGAAAATTAAAAGCTCACAAAGTATATCAGCAACAAAGGTATCAGGTCAACTGTCATATAGTCAAGCAATCAGTTCAAGTAAAAATCATTTACCTACAGTAAAGCCACCTCAAAGGGCCGTGACCAGGGCCCAACGGGATAACAAACCAGCGGTTGGAAAGTTTGGCGTTAAAGACCACCACCATCCAGCCCTCCAGAAACAGATGTTCGAAAGAAAACCCCAAATAATTCATGTTAACTCTGGCAACATTGAACATCAGGGGGCTAGGGACAAAACACATTATATAAACAACATAATAAATAAACACAATATTGACATCCTACTTTTACAGGAAACTAACATTGGAGCTACAGAAGAAGCAATTAAACTAGATGCATACATCGGCATCAAAAACTCACTGCACAGTACTGGTTTCAACTGCAGAGGAACCAGTATACTTTGTACATCAGACAAACACAAAATTAAAAGTACATACACGGATAAACAAGGCAGGATAGCTTGTATCGCATTGAATATTGATAATACAGAAATAACAATCATCAATGTATACACCCCAACACAAAGACAAGAACAAAAACATTTCTATCACACGCTTAATGAACTTATAAATACCGAATACAAAAACAAGACGATATTTTTAGCAGGTGACTTTAATATGCTCATGAAATTATAACGGTAAACAAAGTAAAACACCTCGCTCAGAGATTCTAGATCTAGACTAGATCGAAATCTACGCTACGTCGCTAAGATCTATTCTAGATCTAGATTTAGACTCTATCTACTGTAGAATCTATTCCAAAAATAAATTTCTATAATAAACTTTTTCAGGACTTAAATATTTTATAGAAATCTTTGTTTGTTTAGCAATGAAACTGGCTAATTTTGGGTAAAAAAATTAATTTGAAAAAAAAAAGACATTTTTTAAACACTTTTTTTATTCTCCAGATTTTATAAGGTACCTAATTAGCTGAGATGATGGTGTACTTGATACCATATAGGTGGTGCTGGATCGAGACACACCAAGTCATACCTAATTTTTTTTTTTAATATGTGAAGCTTCTTATTTTAGACTTTAAAGAAAGGAACTACTTTATTAAAATTTGATTTAGATGTAGAACTATAGATCTACTCATAAAGACATACGCTATGAAATATATACAATATTATCGGTATGAAATGTATTTCTCAAACAAGTATGAAATTTAAAATATTTAAAATATTTATAGGTATATAGGTCTTTATTATAGAAACATAATAAAAATATCAGTTTTAAAACAAAAAGAATACCATTGAAAAGCCGGGTTTTTAAAGTCACTTAATCAGTTTTGGCATTTAAATTAATATGATAAAATTGTTTTCTTAGCCACAAAGAATTGTAAAATATAATGTAGTTTTGCTACTGCCCTACTGTTAAGATACCTTAGAAAAGGTCCGTCTACATATGTAATGTATAGCACCATTAGAAGTTAGTTAAAATTATACACGAGTGTTAATGACGCAATAAAAAACAATAACAAATGCCACGCAGATACTGATGACGTAATAGCACATTTTTAGAGAGAGTAGTGAAGACGCTCTTGCAACGAGAAATTATGACGTAAGCACATCATTTGTAGTTGCGACTAAGCTTTTATTGTGTACAATCGAAGACGACAAATTGACAACAAATTGTTTTTTACATTCCAGATTTTGTTGGTATTTCAATCTATAAAACATGTAAGATTATGTTCATAATATTATTCGGATGTAAAAGCTAGAAAAGTTGATTGACAAAATTAACTAAAGTTTTTCAGTGAGATATCATTATGATGATGGTATCCCTATTTATAGAAGAAGATCGTGTTATTGTTACAGCGTATGCATGGGAAAACTAACAAATAGTTGATTGTTTGATTAACATCTGATGAAGTAATCAAAATATAATAAATGAATCTAAAATAAACATTTTTCCGACTCTATTTGGGAAAAAAGTTTTGGAAAAAGATAATTATGCTGGGAGTTAAAAGAAAGCGGGGTGCAGGTTGGAGTAGGCCATTAGATAAGGCGAAGGGAGCGAGGATCAGAACAGAGAACGAAAGCCATGAAAATATAACAGCTCGCCTTTAAACTGACAGGGGAGAAGGAAAACAAAAGAAACTCAATAATGAAACGGATGAAGAAAGATTTCATCAAGCAAAGCGTAGTTCAAGGGCGACTAAAGCAGAGGAGTATGCACAGAGACGGAGGGAAAGGGACGCTGCTATAAAAAGGCAAAAACGTAAAAATGAAACCAAGGACGAAACAGAAGCAAGAAGGCAAACAGATGCTAAGCGTCATGCTATTTCTATAGCTAATGAAACAGCTAAAGAAACAGAAGCCAGAAGGCAAACAGATGCTAAGCGTCATGCTATTTCTATAGCTAATGAAACAGCTAAAGAAACAGAAGCCAGAAGGCAAACAGATGCTAAGCGTCATGCTATTTCTGTAGCTAATGAAACAGCTAAAGAAACAGAAGCCAGAAGGCAAACAGACGCTAAGCGTCATGCTATTTCTGTAGCTAATGAAAAAGTTAAAGAAACACAAGTCAGAAGGCAAAGGGATGCTGAGCGACATGCAATCGCTGTTGAAAATGAGTCTTCGGATGAAACTTTTCGACGCAAACAACAAGACAATGAAAGACATAAACAAGCAATTGCTAGAGAAACATTAGAAGAACGCCAAACTAGACAAATCCTAGATGCTTCCCGCTTTAGAGAAAGACGTGCAAATGTCACACAAGAACAAAGAGCACAAAATAAAAATAGAATGAGACAAAATAGAAATAGAATGACTGATATTCCGTTCTTGGACTGATTTCGATGATTTCGATGAAAGTGACGTTCAAATACATAATTGTGGACACATGGACCAGGTCTGTGAAAAATGCAGAACAAGATTTTTCCCAAAAGAGCGACCTACTGACAAAATGTTTATAGTTTGTTGTAATAAGGGAACAATAGAGTTACCACAATTTGAAAGTCATGAGTATTTAAAGAACCTTATGCTTGGACATGACAGAGATTCCAAAATTTTTATGGAACATATACGA
This sequence comes from Physella acuta, assembly GCF_028476545.2. Classification (NCBI taxonomy): domain Eukaryota; kingdom Metazoa; phylum Mollusca; class Gastropoda; family Physidae; genus Physella; species Physella acuta. Next base: position 194,839 of record NW_026731582.1, read on the forward strand.
TTTTACAACAGTGCTTTTGCGTTCGTTTCGGTAGAAGCAAAAATTGATTTTCCTAGAGGTCGTGGACCATTCACGTTTAGAATTCACGGGCAGGTTTATCACAGAAGCGGGACATTACACCCCACAGAAGGAGTGAAGCCAGTTTTCGCTCAACTCTATGTTTTGGATAAGCAAGTAGCTATATCGGAAAGACTGGATAACGCTGCTAATGCGAATTGCCGAAGGAATATAATGGAAAAATTGTATGAGGTGATGAAGGAAAACCCATTCTCCTTGGCATACCGGATGATGTATGAAGTTGAGCGTGAAGAAACCGAGAGAGCTATTGCAAACGGTGAAGAGATTCCTAAAATAACCATGCGTTTAATTCAGGATCGAGACCAGGACCAACGACGATACAACGCGCAGCATTGTAATGAGGTTGCCGTAGTTTTTAAAAGCTCAGACGGAGAACCACCACTGCAGAGAGACCTAATGGTATATTTGAGAGCAGACGGAGAAAATTTTCAGAGAATGCAACAAGTTTCTATTTTGCATAGGAATTTGGATGCATTATGCTATCCGCTTTTGTTTCCTAAAGGCGAACAAAGATGGGGGGAGGAATTACGACTAACAGGGTCGCGCAGGAATAGTGAGAATACGAGGACTAGAGTCAGCTTAAAGATGTATTATTCATACTACTTGCAAGTTCGAGATTATTTTAACCCTCTGTTAAGCGCTGGGAGACTTACACAACAATACATTTGTCGATGCTTACGTTAAAGCCGAGTCAAATGACTTGAACTTTATTCGAACACATCAAAAACAGTTGAGATGTAATACCTACAGAAATCTTATTCCTTATATTCAAAACGATGATATTGACTCGGCAGTACCTGGTCGTAGAGTGATACTTCCATCCACATTCAGTGGAAGTCCGCGAAACATGCAACAGTTGTACCAAGATGCAATGGCCATTGTTAGAAAGTTTGGGAAACCAGATTTTTTTGTTACAATGACATGCAACCCTAAGTGGCCATTGTTAGAAAGTTTGGGAAACCAGATTTTTTTGTTACAATGACATGCAACCCTAAGTGGCCATTGTTAGAAAGTTTGGGAAACCAGATTTTTTTGTTACAATGACATGCAACCCTAAGTGGCCATTGTTAGAAAGTTTGGGAAACCAGATTTTTTTTGTTACAATGACATGCAACCCTAAGTGGCCATTGTTAGAAAGTTTGGGAAACCAGATTTTTTTGTTACAATGACATGTAACCCTAAGTGGCCATTGTTAGAAAGTTTGGGAAACCAGATTTTTTTGTTACAATGACATGCAACCCTAAGTGGCCATTGTTAGAAAGTTTGGGAAACCAGATTTTTTTGTTACAATGACATGCAACCCTAAGTGGCCATTGTTAGAAAGTTTGGGAAACCAGATTTTTTTGTTACAATGACATGCAACCCTAAGTGGCCAGAGATTGAAGAAAGCCTTTTACCAGGACAGAGGCCCGAGAACAGGCCAGACATTGTAGATCGAGTTTTTAAGCTCAAATTGCAACAGTTGTTGAAAGACATTTCAGAGAAAAAAATCTTTGGTCGAGTCGTCGCATTAGTTCACGTGATTGAGTTCCAGAAGCGTTGCCTGCCACATAGTAATAACTGTGGAAGGTGAATTTAAGCCCAGAACGTCGACCATTGTTAACAAAGCTGTTGTTGCAGAACTACCTGATAAGGAAAAGTTTCCAAGACTTTTTCATGTTATTAGCTCATATATGATACATGGTCCGTGTGGCGTCTTAAACTCCCAATCTACCTGCATGGCTAATGGAAAATGCTCAAAAAAGTTTCCTAAGAAGTTCTTAGAGGAAACAAAGATAGTACAGGATGGATATCCTATATACATGAGAAGAAAAAACGAACCAGTTACGATTGGGAAGCATTCAATAGATAACTCTTGGATAGTGCCTTACAATGCTTATCTAAGTTTAAAATATGAATGCCAATTTTTTGTGGAAATTTGCGAATCTTTTTCAAGCATAAAGTATCTGTTCAAGTATGCTTACAAAGGCACTGATAGCGCTAATGTTCAGGTAACAGCTGATGAGATCAAGACTCATCTAGACTCACGATATGTAAGCCCCCCAGAAGCCATGTGGCGGATATTCCGTTTTAAGATGCATGACCAGACTCATGCAATAATTCGGTTACCCTTCCATTTGGAAGGAGATCCATATGTGACATTTGACCCCGACAATATTCGCCAGGTGGTTGAATCGGTCCCGGGAAAGGAAACAAGGCTGACTGCGTGGTTCAAGTTGAACAGAAGAGATGGAAATGCAAAACGATTCAAGTACCACGAGATACCTGAACATTATGTGTTTCATGAAAAGGAAGGAGTTTGGACTCTTCGAAAGAGATTGCAGGGAAGAGTTATTGGAAGAATCCTCCCCGTTAATATTAATGACACCGAAAGGTACTTTATGAGACTATAACTTCTCAATGTTCCTTTGAATATTTGAGAAAAGTTGATGGAATTAGCTATGATAGCTACTATAAAGCTGCTAAGGAGAGAGGTTTAGTCATTGATGAAAATGTTTGGAATGAGACATTGGCAGAGGCATGCATTGTTGCTATGCCATAAGAAGCTCGAGCACTTTTTGCGTACATGTGTTTGTACTGTGAAAATTGTGAAAATACGGATGCCTCCAACTTATGGAACCAGCACAGAGCCAGATTAAAAGATTTTGTATTGAGACACGGTCACCCTGCTGAAGCTGACTGCGACATGTGTGATTCTTTTGGTTTGAACAAAATTGAAGAGATTTTGATAGGTCAAGAAAAAAGATGTAAAAATTACCATCTACCGACACCGAACCCTAACCATGTTGGGCAAATGAATGAATACATTGACAGAGAACAAGAGAGCATGTTAGGGCAGGAGATGGAGGCAAACCTTAATGAAAAGCAACGAGCTGCCTTTGATGCGGTCATGGAAGCCGTGAACGATCACACTATAAGAAGCAAGTGCTTTTTTCTTGATGGTCCAGGTGGTACCGGAAAGACTTATCTGTATGATACTTTGCTTCATACAATCAGAGGTAAAGTTCAATCAATGCATTGCCGCCAATCTTTTGAACAATGGTAAAACCTACCATTCTCAGTTTGGGTTACTTTTAAAACTAAATGAAACTTCTGTCTCTAGATTTACAGCGACTTCTACAGAAGCTGGAAAAATTCGAAAAGCCGTCGGAACTCTTATGAATGAAGCATCAATGTGTCCATCACTTGCTGCTGAATGCATCAATAAGCTTTATGAAGACATTACGATATCAAATATTGCTTTTGGAGGAAAAGTTTTCTTGGCAGGGGGAGATTTTCGCCAATGTTTACCTGTAGTTCCTGGTGCAGAACCAGCTGAAGTTGTTCTAGCAAGTTTAAAGCATTCGAAACTCTGGGACGAGTTTAAAATTTTAAAATTAGATCTCAATGTTAGATCAGTTGACCCCGAGTACAACAATTGGCTTTTGAAACTGGGGAATGGTGAATTGGGCAATGACTTTGATCTAGGAAGAGACATTATAGAGATCCCGGAACAAATGATTGAGTCAGAGGACATCGTCAAGACAATTTACGGGACATGCTTGAAGCATGAACACATGGAACTGTTTTATGGCATTGGAATTCTATGTCCCAAAAATGAAGACGTTGACTCAATAAATCAAAAGGTCTTGGACCTTCTGGAAGGGGAGGAGAAGGCTTATTTGAGTTTTGACTCATTAGTATCTGAAGACAATGAAGACACTAGCGACTATCCAACAGAACTGTTGAACACTTTAAACCCATCAGGTACAGCACCTCATGAATTGAAGCTAAAAGTCGGAGCAATTATTATGCTTTTAAGAAATTTGAACACGAACCAAGGATTGTGCAATGGCTCTAGATTGGTCGTAACTAAGATGATGAGAAATGTCGTGGAAGCCAAGGTTATCACTGGCAAAGTGAAAGGTAACATTGTTCTTATTCCAAGAAGTGATCTAAAGACTGACTCTGGACTGCCTTTTGAACTGAAGAGACGACCATTTCCACTGAAGCTAGCCTTCGCAATGACTATCAACAAGTCGCAAGGCCAAACCCTTGACAAGGTCGGGCTATATTTGTCGACCCCAGTTTTTGGCCATGGTCAACTTTACGTTGCATTCTCAAGAGCCCGGAGGAGTGCAGATGTAAAGGTTTTTGTCAAGGACTCGGATGAACAAGGGAAGTTAGTTACTGGAAGTGAGAAAGTTTTCACCAGAAATGTTGTATAAATTCGCCAAACTAGGTACACTACAGATGTTCCCGATTTTGAGACTTTGCCCATACAATCAGAGGTATAAGCCAAACAAGACAACATATAAAACAAAAACCCTTTCTTTTTGGTGTTTTCATAATCTTAACAATGTTTCACTTCAATTCTCCAGATCAATAAAATGTTTCTTTTTCTAATTTTCCGATAATGACTTTTTTTTAAAAAGCTGAATTACAATTCATTTCATTAATCACTTTCTGTAGATATATGCAGCTTTTTCAGGCATCTCTACTGTTTCTTCTCTTTTCACCTCGGAACAAAATTGAAAAAAAAAAAGTATTTCATAAAAAATATAGAAAAATCATTATCCGCTACCCCCCCCCCCCCCCCCCCCCCCCACCCTTCCACGGAAAGTTTTAAGAGCTGCTACCCGGAGATAAGTATGTAAAAGAAAAACTGAGTAGCATATATGTATGTGAAGAGAATAGAGCTAAAATTCACCAGAATTGCCCGTGTAACGGGTACCGATGGCTAGTAAGAATAAGAAAAGGGAATTACATATATAGATTACTAGTAATTATTTTTTGGATTATTTTTAGCTTTATGAACCAGGCACTAATTTTATACTTATCACAGAAATGCTATAAAATATTCAGTTTTTGTTGAAAAATAATTTTTCTGGCAAGAAAAAATTTGGAAACATTTGGAACCAGCTTTTCAAGCCTATTGAGACGGGTGATTGTTTTAACATTGAGCCTCCTACAGTTTTGAGAGTCTGACTCACAATAATCAAGTATTAAAATACTTTGATGTTGATACCTAATTATAGGGTGAATATTTTAATGAGCTAATATGTCTAATAATAAGGAAACCTGTTGCATATAGAACAATGTCGATGATAATTTGAAAGTAAAATTTGAAATGTAGGCAGATCTTATTTTAAAAAGCTCAATCTTAAATAAATAAATATACAAAATAATTTATGAATGTTTCTCCAAGGTTATGGTGACTCGTGGCTCAGTCTCAGCTGACAGCTATATTGCTTACAGTCTTACTGTCCTTCCTCTAGCTATATTGTTGACTGTCTTACTGTCCTTCCTCTAGCTATATTGCTGACTGTCTTACTGTCCTTCCTCTAGCTATATTGCTGACTGTCTTACTGTCCTTCCTCTAGCTATATTGCTGACTGTCTTACTTTCCTTCCTCTAGCTATATTGCTGACTGTCTTACTGTCCTTCCTCTAGCTATATTACTGTCTTACTGTCCTTTCTCTAGATATAGTGCTGTCTGTCTTACTGTACTTCTTCTTACTATAGTTCTGACAGTTTTACTGTCCCTTTCTAGGTATAGTTCTGACTGTCTTACTGTCCTTCTTCTAGCTATAGTTCTGACTCTCTTACTGTCCTTCTTCTAGCTATAATTTTGACAGTTTTACTGTCCCTGTCTAGCTATAGTTCTGACTGTCTTACTGTCCTTCTTCTAGCTATAGTTCTGACTCTCTTACTGTCCTTCTTCTAGCTATAGTTCTGACTCTCTTACTGTCCTTCTTCTAGCTATAGTTTTGACTGTCTTACTGTCCTTCTTCTAGCTATAGTTTTGACTGTCTTACTGTCCTTCTTCTAGCTATAATTCTGACTGTCTTACTGTCCTTCCTCTAGCTATATTGCTGACTGTCTTACCGTCCTTCCTCTAGCTATATTACTGTCTTACTGTCCTTTCTCTAGCTATATTGCTGTTTGTCTGACTGTCCTTCTTTTTACTATAGTTCTGACAGTTTTACTGTCCCTTTCTAGCTATAGTTCTGACTGCCTTATTGTCCTTCTTCTAGCTATAGTTTTGACTGTCTTACTGTCCTTCTTCTAGCTATAATTCTGACTGTCTTATTGTCCTTCATTTAATTATGTTGCAGACTGTCTTACTGTCTTTCTAGCTATATTGCTGGCTGTTCCTTACACAGCTATAGTGTTGTCTTTTTCACAGCTATATTGCTGTCTCTATCACACCTATATTGCTGTCTCTATCACAGCTATATTGCTGTCTCTATCACACCTATATTGCTGTCTCTATCACAGCTATATTGCTGTCTCTATCACGGATATATTGCTGTCTCTATCACGGATATATTTCTGTCTTTATCACGATTATATTGCTGTCTCTAAAATAGCAATGGTATTGTCTCTAAAATAGCTATAGTGCTGCCTGTATAGCTGTGCCGACTTTCCCCTCACAGCTACAATATTGATACTGACCCGTCCTACAGCTACTTTGTTAACTGTCCCCCACAACCGACCCTTCTCTATTCCCCCCTCCACACTACATGGCAGATAGAGAAACACCCAATCAAAAACTCGATAACAGCAGATAGACACTTCAAGGAGACCCGTTCTTTGTAACATCAACAATGAGATGACGTCTATAAATTACAGTTGTATTCAAATTACCCAAGTCTATATGCAGTTTTAAAAGAAAAAAAATATTTAAATTTTCTTTTTGTCTGGAAATTATTTTTGCACATGTTGTTTTTCACTTGAAACGATAACATACCTCATAATTTGAATAACGAAACTCGATACTACCAGATGTTGCAGAACGCTGTTTTAAGTATATAACTGGTGTTTACTTGGACTGGACACTTTATTTTGTGCCAGCTACCAGATTCAAGTGTTGTATCAACATGAAAACTCTTGTTCTTGTCGGTCTTCTGTCCGTTGTCGGCGTCACACTGACCGTGGCCCAAATTACGATAGTCAAGGGTACGTTTTTCTTCTTATCAAATGGGGTTTCTAACTTGCTTTCAATCTTGAATATTTTATGTCTCTTTTACGGTCATAGTTCTAATGTTGAAAATTACAGACTTTAATACATAATATAAATATTCACCACCGACATTGTTTCGTTTCTTAAAGTAATAGATGTTTGCTTTTAAATAATAGACGAATACTATTCAATATTATTTAGACAGATATTTTGTTATAAATTAAATACCTGAATTTTATGACACTTTGTAGAAAAACTTATTTTACGGTGAGGGGTCGGCGTGGTCGAGTCGGTAAAGCTCATGGTTGCTAAACCGAAAAGTCTCGAGTTCGAACCCCCGGGCAGATGAGGCTCGTTAGCTGGGGACAGCCACTCTTCTAGGAGAGACAACTCCAAAAGGCTATGGAAGCAAATCCAAAAAGAAAAGCAGGCTGAAATCGGAGTCAATGGCCTCAATGGCGCATAACCAGTTGACACGTAACGCTTAATTGTGTTGGAGGCGTGGTCGAGTCGGCAAAAAGCTCATGGTTGATAAATTCGAACAAAGTCTCGAGTTCAAACGCACTGGCAGATAAATCACGATCCCCTTCAACACTAATAATTAAGAAAGAAGAAGAAGAAAGAAGATTTAACGGTGGACATATTGTTAAAATTAAAAAATGGTGCTTTTGGTTTACATTAAATTTAAAAGATGGTACTTTTAGTTTACATTCGACACAATTTTTAAAACAAAATGTGTTTCATACTCTAGAGACAGTTACATTTAATTCTAAAAGAGAATTGCGAAAAAAAACGAATGTTTTAGTATTTTTGGATTTAAGTGTTTAACTTCTTAAGAATCTAATGGTATCCAAATGTTGATTGAATTGATTTATAAACGAACTAGATTCTACATGTCCAGCGTTTCACACACTTAGTAAGTTATGTAGTCCTACATTTTTTTCTAAACAAAAAAACGGTAGTGTTATTGTTAGATCTGGTATCGACGCGAGTTTCGTTTACAAATTTGAAAATAAAAGTCACTACACAAAGTATTGCCTAATTCCGTTTCTACCCAAGACATGTAGAGCAGGTAATGTAATGTTACCTGTTCAGTGACGTTGTCAAACAGTGGGATAGGGTGGTCAGCACTATGCCAAGCCCACTTTAGTTTTCGTAAGAGTCAGGTACCCATCAGACATGAGTGGATTCAGGACGTTCAACGTTCTCTAGCCCGTGATCCAAATACTCTCCTCTTTCATACCGCGGTGGAAAAAGACATAAGATTTATCTTTACTCCCCAAATGTGTCATTTCTAAAAAAATATTTAGCACACCGAAATCAATGGCTCCTTTAATATTTCATTTTTTTGGCATTCCCCATATCGCTTAAAAGAAAACTGAATTCCGTCTGTTGTTTCTCCATGACAGGGCCGTGTCCTAATGGGGTGAAAGTGGGAGGCGTGTGGTATGAGGCAGGCTGCAAGAAATGCCAGTGTCTCAAAGACGCGTACTCATGTGCAGGGTAAGTTACGTCATTGTCTAGTCGATGTACATTCTAACGTAGTCAATGGGCTGTTTTGTTACTCAGTTAGGTATAGTTTACTTTTACATATATAAAAATATGTATTTATGTATATACACACACAAATAAATTATATATATATATATATATATATATATATATATATATATATATATATATATATATATATATATATATATATATATATATGTGTGTGTGTGTGTGTGTGTGTATGTATGTTACGGTATATTTACAATATAATTACGGTAATAATTACATTAAAAATAATACAGTGAATATATATATATATATATATATATATATATATATATATATATATATATATATATATATATATATATATATATATATATATATATATCCTTACAGTTGTCCGAATATGGCCTTTCCTGCAAATTGTATTGTCACATTCGAGAACAAGGGCAACAACCCTGACTGCTGCAAGCCAACCTTTAACTGCACAAGTTACAAAGGTTGAGAAAACGGAAAAGTTATCACGGAGAAAATAAAGAAGTCCAGTTGATATGAGTTTTTGTTTCCTTTATTTGTCATATGTTCTGTCTGCATGTAGCAGATGACTGTTATAGATAGAACGGTTTAGTAAAATACCTTTGCGTGCAACTGAGAAAATACGGAAAGAAACAAAACCAGCGCACAAGCAGGCATACATTTAAAAAAAAAACATGCACACACTCACCCATCCAAAATACAAACACACACACACGCTCTACCATAAACACACACACACACACTCACCGACACAAACGCACACATGTTCACCTATACACACATTAGTCAATAAATTACAAGGGCGTGGGCTAGAGAGTTTCAGCAACAATAAAACTCACACAAAGGCGGTGTTGTGTCTACATGCTGGGTAACGACTATTGAGTCAACAACACCACACGTGTTACCGTGCACAGCCTATACTGGTTACATCTGCATAATTTACGTAAGGGCGTAGTTCTACGTGAGTCTTTGTGAGGGGTAAGTTAACTAATTAAATGTCAATTACTGATTGGACATGTCACTTGGCCATTGTTACTGATGGCTTCAGTGATGTAGTTGCAGGTGTAGGCTATTTGCATACGAAGATGTGGATGTGGTTACAGATGTGGATGTAGATAAGTATGTGGATAAGGATGTGGATGTGAATGTGAATGTGAATGTGAATGTGAATGTGAATGTGAATGTGAATGTGAATGTGAATGTGAATGTGAATGTGAATTTGAATGTGAATGGGAATGGGAATGGAATAGGAATGTGAATGTGATGTGAATGCGAATGCGAATGTGAATGTGAATGTGAATGTGAATGCGGATGCGGATGCGGATGCGGATGCGGATGCGGATGCAGATGCGAATGCGAATGTGAATGTGAATGTGAATGTGAATGTGAATGTGAATGTAAATGTGAATGTGAATGCGAATGCGAATGCGAATGCGAATGCGAATGCGAATGTGAATGTGAATGTGAATGTGAATGTGAATGTGAATGTGAATGTGAATGTGAATGCGGATGTGGACCTGGATGTGGATGAGGATGAGGATGAGGATGTAATTGTGGATGTAATTGTGGATGTAATTTTGGATGTAGATGTGAATGTAATTGTGGATGTGGATATGGATGTATTATGTGGAAGTGGATTTGTATGTAATTGTGGATGTGAATTTGGATGTGGATGGAAATGTGGATCTGGATGAGCATGAAGAGGATGAGGGTGAAGACGAAGATGAGGAAGTGTTTGTGGATGGTTAATGGTATAAGTAATTATAAAAATATTCGTCCTTGTCAACATCCTAAGCGCCTCAAAATCCAAAACATCTAAACATCTAAAGAGAGTAATGAAATTTCGACAAAAAAGAGTTAATTTAAAATAATCATGTGTTAAAATGTAATTGAAACCCTAAAAAAAACTGCTTAATTGAAACACAAACACGGAACAGGCCGGGTGTTTGAAAAAAGAATTTGACTTAACTATGTTTTAACGACTGATTGATTGTCCTAACGTTATATAACTGGAGACCAACATTGGTCAGGCACTTCATCAACTAATGAAACATCCCTCATCGTTTTTCTGGGAAAATGAACTGCATAGAAATCTTTTTCGTCGTTTGCTTCACACTGACGATTGTGCAGTGTAGCGCAGAGGATAATGGTACGGAAATGTTTAATTCAAAATTAAGATGTGTAATGATGTTTATGTGTTTAAATTTGTCGGTTTGTAGTGTTTGGGTTAGATTAATTTAACCTGTAGTGATATTATTTTTGTTAAGTGATAAGCTATGAAAACCGTTTAAGCTCGTGATACTGGTTCTATTACTGTCAAGCAGTGTTTCTTCCAGACTTTTTTCTCGGGGGGGGGGGGGGGGGGCACTTGAAATTTTCGGGAGGGGGGGGGGGGGTCGGAAGCGGTTGACTTTCTTCGGGGGGGGGGGGTGACACTGTTAATTAAATGTATATATTTTCTATATGAATTCCATTTCGTTAGGGGGGGGGGGGGGGACGGTAGACTGTGTTTTTATCTTGTGAAGCTCTTCACCTACCATTTTATTATACGCGTGCTTTGCTTTGATCAAACAAAATAAATTGAACTGCAATAACAAAGCGGGAGTGATCTCCCATAAAATCTCTCGAATATTCTTATATAACACTACGGGGGATGGCAACTCGGGAAATAGACATGATTTAAATCTATTTTTAATTACTTAATTTTTTTACTTTCTCGTATATACGAATTATAGAGAAAGTCTTGTAATCGTGCAAAAAAAAATCGAGATTTTTACAAATCTAACGTTTTACACCTCACTGATACGGAAAAACATAATTTTGCAATCTTGTTCGTATGTCTGTGTATGTGTGTGTCTGTGTGTCTGTGTATCTGTAAACACGATAACTTGAGTACCGTTACAGCTAGGTTGATGAAATTTCATATATAAGTATTTTATCAAAATTGTAGATCCGTATCAACTTTTGAGCGATTTCCGATAACCGGAAGTGGTACTTTTTACTTTGAATTTTTCAAAAGCCTATAACTTGAGTACTATTTCAGATAGATAAATGAAATTTTACGTGTAAGTAAAAGTCAAATTTTGAGTAATTTTCGTTTACCGGAAGTACTAATTTACACAATTTCGATTTCTTAAAAAACTAATGTAAATTTATTAAGTACTAATAAGTACTAATAATATTCCGCACTATTATGCACATTTTATTTGGCGTTTAATGGTGTGCAATTCTTTTTTCTAGGAGATTTTATTCTATTTTTAAAAGTTTAAGTATTTAAAATAGATTAAAATTCATGTCTATATTCCGCAAATTACTCAAACTTTGACAGAAGACAGGAAATTAGATTTTTTACTTATGTGTGAAATTTCTTTTATCTATCTGAAACACCTAATGAAGCTATGGGAAAGCTAACGACTTAATGAAGCTAGGAATAGCTAATCACATAATGAAGCTAGGAATAGCTAACCACTTAATGAAGCTAGGAATAGATAACCACTTAATGAAGCTAGGAATAGCTAACCACTTAATGCAGCTATGGAAAGCTAACCACTTTAATGAAGCTAGGAATGTTAGAGCTTTGATAATGTATTATTTGTTTATACAATATCACTGTATGTCTTGCAGACATTTTTACAAACAAGTGACGTTTTTATATTGTTTATTTTTTTTACGTAACTTTTAAAAGTAGTCGATATATAACGTCATACATTAAACGAAAGAGCTCTGACATTTGGAACTGAGTTTTAAGAATTAAACGTAACTGGGGGAAGAGGTAGGCCTACATTGTGTAGTGTAGATGTTCGTAAGGAGGGGGGGGGCTAATTTGAAGTAGTCAGCGTATAAAACTCGGTTTTGTTATAATTCAGAATAAGAGCCAGTTTATTAATATTTCACCTGAACCATTTTTCTTGTCGTAGTGGCCCATTTGCCTTAAGTTCTCAAGTTTTATTGCAACCCACGTAAAAACCATATTGCGTTAAGTTCACCTGTTTTATTGCTACCCACATAAAACCCATTTGCCTTAAGTTCTCCAGTTTTATTGCAACCAACGTAAAAACCATATTGCGTTAAGTTCACCTGTTTTATTGCTACCCACATAAAACCCATTTGCCTTAAGTTCCTTTGTTTTAAACCCATTTGCCTTAAGTTCCCATAGTTTATTGCTATACACATAGAAACCTTTTTGCCTTAAGTTCCCTTGTTTTATTGCAACCCACCAGGTTGTCCGGCCGGCGTCAACCCTGGTGAGTCCTGGTTTGAAGAGGGTTGTATCAAGTGCGACTGTTACGAAGATTGGTCGGGATGCGTCAAGTAAGGAAATCTCGGAAATATGTTAACTGCTAGAATTACAACATACAACATTAAGAGATGCTATTATGCATTTATATTGTATAAATTGATATATCAATAATTGTACATTATCTTTATTCATCAACATGTGCATATTATATATATATATATATATATGTATATATATATATATATATATATATATATATATATATATTTATATATATATATATATATATATATATATATATATATATATATATATATATATATATATATATATATATATATATATGCATATATATATATATATATATATATATATATATATATATATATATATATATATATATATATATATATATATATATATATATATATATATAGATATAGATATAGATATATATAGATATATATATATATTCCTTGATTATACCTTAGCTGCCCTACGATGGCCGTGGAAGATAACTGTGAGGTCTTCTACGACACAGAGGGAGACTATCCCGATTGTTGTACACCAAGGGTAGTCTGTAATGACGAGAAGAAATAAACAGTGTAATGTAGAACACGGACTCATCTGAAATAAAGATATACTGCAAACAGTACATGATTTGTTTTTACTTACTTCCATTGTAAATTAGTCTCTTGAGAAACTTTAGACACCACATTATTGGAGTCGCGAAAAATAGGTTCATTTTTAAAGAATAAAAGTAGCTTTCTGTCTCACCCCACCTCAGCCCCCCCCCCCCCCCCTCACTGAAACCCGCACAGTCGGCTTAAAGCTGTTTTTCAGACCCTCCCCCACACACACATACGCAAAGCTTTTAATGCAAACTCACCCCCCTCCACCCACCGCCATACTGTTGTCTCGTCGCCCACTCGCCCCCATCCCCTCCTTACCTTACAGCTTCATACTGTCTCAGTTCCAACTCCCCCCCCCCCTCCAAAGCTAAAGTTTTAAGGTCTCAACCCCCCCCCTATAAAGCTATAGTGCTGTTGGTAGTGTCACATTGTTATCTTTTCCCACCCCTCCAACCAGTGGCGGAACTAGAAAAAAAAATGGCCACCCCGCAAAAAAAATTTTAAGCCCCCCCCCCTATATATATATATATATATATATATATATATATATATATATATATATATTTATTTATATATATATATATATATATATATATATATATATATATATATATATATATATATATATATACATATACATATATTCAAACTCAAAATACGAACATGGGATACACATTTCTGGCCTGTTCGGGTTTTGAAAGAAAAAAATTTCAATTAAAACAGTAACAACATCATGTCATGTGTGTAGTGCATTAGTCTGTTTTGTGAAAATCAGTCTTATTTTATCTCTGCTATAAGGTCACTTAAAATCTAATCGGTTAAAAGAATATAAAACCTGAAAGCTTTGTATAAGTAATGGTGTCTCGTGGTATGTTTATTTTTATGTTATTTTGTATTTATATTATTAATTTTAAATATATTTCCTTTTTATACAGTGTCATTCTTTAGTAAGTACTTTATACAAAAATAATAGTTAAGAGAAGTAATTGCTTTTTAATTTGTTTTGTAGAAATCTATTAAAAGGAGCTTATGGGCACCCCTATCTGACTATTTAAAAAAGGGAAGTGGTTTGAACGTTTGCTTATCTTCAATAAGTTTGATTATAGGAGAAAGAGGACTCGGCTTTCACAGTTTTTTAAAATCAAAGGAAAAAGAATATACAAGAGGGTGGGGTGGTGTCTATAGAATAAAGATAAACCATAGCCGCAGCTATGGTAATCTTTTTTTACAAAACAAACATCAAGTAAAAAATGCAAGAAAATTATTTTTTTTTACTATTAAAAAAATGATTATGGTCGGCTGTGGGCCCCTAAATGGCGTGAGCCCCCCCCCCCCCCCCCGCATTTGCAGGGTCTGGCGGCACTGTAGTTCCGCCCCTGCCTCCAACCCATGGTGGTGTTAGTATTGTCACATTGTCATCTCTTCCCACCCCCACCCCCACACCCTCTCACGCACGTAAGGGGGCACTACACCGTACATACAAAAATTTACAAAATAATTTTTTTTTAAGAAAACAAACACATGTATTGCAATTATAAAGATATTTTATATACTTTTAGACCAATGTGAATGTGTCTTCAGCGTTAGCCGATTAAAAAATACAGAAATAAATGATTTAGACATATCATGCTTCAATCTGTTTAACTCAATAACCATTTAATGTATTGACTTAAAACTTCTAATTTAAATAAAGGAGAGGATTCCTAACAGGAGAATAGAGAGACTTTTTGAATATATGACAAAATGTTGAAGTTACAAATTTTTTGTTTTTAGATTAAAATATTAACCATGAAATCAACTTTGAAATTCTCTAAAAACAAAACTACTCAAGATAACCTAAAAAAGTCTCTATTACTCTAACAGTAATTATGTTGTGTTTCTACTGTACAAATTTCATTGAAATCTAATAGACAGTATTTGAGATCATAATTTTGAAGTTTTAAAACTGGTAAAAAAACAAAATTGTGAGAAAAAGGGGAAAACGTGTTTGAAAATGAAAAAAAACTGTTAAACACTCTTTATATCTTATCAAAAGCTTATCATATAGTTTAAGCAATGTATACAAGATACTATAATCAAAGTTTCAATCAAATCAAGCAATAATTAGTCTTGGTAATTAGGTTTAATGAGGTGCACCCCCTAAAAATAAATTGTAAATAAGAGTTATCAAAAATATTTTAAAAATTAATAAAAGCTTTTAAATCAAATAATATCCTAGTAAAAGCTTATTAAATAGTTTTAGTATGTACAGAAGTTACTATTATCATTTGGTTTCTGAAATTAAGGAGTAATTATTCTTGTAAATCAGGTTTTATAAATGTACCCCTGAACAAAAAACTTCAAAACAGGTCAAGTAAAATTTACAAAAAAATTGAATTAGCTTACAAAATAGCTACATAGAGGTACAGTATACAACTCTGAAAACATTTGCATATTACTAACATTACAAAAACAAAATAGTTACAGTAGGCCTAATCATTCTCTATTTAGAAAGCCGAAGAAAAATATGATGATCTGCCTTCAGCCTGAACTAGTTTCTGTTGGGCTATGGGTGAAATAACAGCCATCTTTCAGTATTACTAACTGTCATGTAATCCCATGATTGGGGCCATATGCCTAGATGCATGCAGAAAGACTTTCATTTGGGTTGAATCTATCATGCAACTGCTCAATATGGCATTTGTCGTCAGTTGCTAATAAACATTTTGGACAGCTTTGGCAACATGTTCTAAGATGAATGATGAACCTTTGTGAGATAGCGGTGTTGAATTATGTACCATGACACATTTGCCAGAAGCACCAGGAGGTTTTCCCTGTCTGTCAATCCTGGTGTGTGTCCTTTCATCTGTCAAAGGGACATGATTAGAAGGAGCTCCAACTTTCCACCTCAGTTCCCTGTACTGCCAGTCTTACTTGAAACTGCCTTCTTGAAGTAGGTCTGGAGATTTTTTCAGCTGCTGAAATGAGATTGAGACAATATACTGATCTATACATTCTAGCTATCAGAGTGATTTCAAGAATTCAAACAAGTTTGACAAATCCTAATACCTGCGTAAGACTTCCAATCTATCCACTCAGTGCATTACGGCGATTAGACTGCAGAAGCACTAAATTTTCTTTGCGATGGTTGGTGGAAGTAGTGTAGCTGCAACCGATGCATGTGCACTGAGATGCAGGTACTGTAGGTGCATCTAGTGCATCTGTGCAGTCCCAAGTGATGTGCATCAACCCTAGCAAGCTTGGCAGCACTAGCTTTGAGACTTCAGGCATTGACTGTAAAAATATTTAAAAATAATAAGGCATATTGTTATTTCTAGATCTATCTATTATTCTATTATAAACTATTGTTTGTATTTATAGACTCATATTTACCTATATAGATCTGGACTAGAATCTAAATTCTACTTCTAGATCTTGATCTAGGTTTTAGATTTAGAATCTCCAATGTAGATCTAGATCTAAATCTAGATCTAGAATAGATCTAGATTCGAGATCTAGATCTAGAACGACTCATTATCGATAAGGAATAATAGTCCAAGTTTATTGATGAAAATACAATTAATAACTATATTTTAGAAAATAATTTCAGTAAAATAGTAATTAAATCAAATCTTAATCGACAGGCATGTTTATGGAGGCCATTTTTTCGTAAATTTATATTTTTCCAGGCACACACACCTTCTTCAAATGCACAAATATGTATGAAAATGTCAATTTACAGTTAAAACGATAACGGCATTAGGTAAATAAGATGTTAATGTATAGAAATAAAAAATAAAAAAAAATCGAAAAAAAAATAAAAATAAAATAAAAAATCAAGCTGAGTACGGTGTTGTAGCCCCGTAAAGCTAAGGTGCTGTTAGTATTGTCACATTGTCATCTCTTCCCAACCCTCCCCCCCGCCCCCATACCCCCTCCTATAAAGCTATGGTGCTGTTAGTACTGTCACATTGTCATCTCTTCCCACCCCCACCCCCACACCCTCTCACGTAAAGCTAAGGTGCTGTTAGTATTGTCACATTGTCATCTCTTCTCCCCCTCTCCCGTAAAGCTATGGTGCTGTTAGTATTGTCACATTGTCATCTCTTCCCAACTTTCCCCCTCACCCCCCACACCCTCTCCCCTAAAGCTATGGTGGTGTTAGTATTGTCACATTGTCATCTCTTCCCACCCCCACCGCCCACACCCTCTCACGTAAAGCTAAGGTGCTGTTAGTATTGTCACATTGTCATCTCTTCCCAACTTTCCCCCTCACCCCCCACACCCTCTCCCCTAAAGCTATGGTGGTGTTAGTATCATCACATTGTCATTGCTTCCCACACCCAAGCCCCACCCCACCCCCACATACACACACATCTATAGCACCGATTGTCTCAATGTCCCTTCCACAGTTACTATGTATGCAGGCTGTCACCACGTATAATGAACACATATTTATAATTTACTGTTTACATTTTTTTTAAATCCCACTCGCCCGCATGGAGCTTCATCTAGATCAGGGGTCTCCAAACTTTTCAGTCCGAGGGCCGCATTAACTATCAAATTTCAGTTCGGGGGCCAGTTTCTTCCAGGCATGTCTTTGATTTTTCTGGGCAAAATTCCTCGGCTATCACCCACAAACGTTTTTTCCTTGGACAAAAAGATCTCCGCGGGCCGGATGAGAGGACCTCGCGGGCCGCATCCGGCCCGCGGGCCGTAGTTTGGAGACCCCTAATCTAGATCTACTGCGGACTGTCACTGTGGGTATTTAAACCCGGCGATCTGACAGTTTAGCTTGTATCAGCTGCCTGCTACTGGCATTTAACCAACATGAAAGCACCCGTTCTCGTCAGCCTGCTGATCAGGACCTGCTTCACGCTAACTTTCGAGGACACCACTAGTCATTACAATACGACGGGTACGTTTTGGTGCTGCCCAATGTAGCGACTAGTCTGTTTTCAAAATACGTTTTTTTTTTTTTTTTTGTTTTTTATTTGTTACTGTTTTGCTACCCAATGTAGCTGCTTGTTTGCTTTCAATATTACTTGTTGGTTTTTTTTTTTTTTGCCTTTACAGTTTTGGCGGCGTTCTGCAGAGGACTTTTTTAAAATTCTTAAAAAGAATTTTTAAAAAGAATGCCGTTTTCTTATAAATTGACAATTCTTGAGAACAGACTTGTTCTAAATTAGAGACAGATTTTTGGTCTACTTAGGAGACTGACATTTTATTACATTGTAATGGCAGACTTAATGTCTACAGTTAAGTCTTATATTAATTGTTCCTACAAAAAAAACATATCTTGCAAAATATTTTTATAACTGGCATTTCATTACAGTTTTTTTTTTGTCTACAGTAAACTCAAACATTTTTGCATATTTTAAAGGGGAAAAGTAATTATATTAAAGGTGGACAGGCCTTTTTTTTTATTAATACAAAAATATAAAAAAAAAACTCTTTAGTGATGTTGGATGCAAAAAGATAAGAGAATCATATCTGATATCATACGTTATAGAACTGATATATCTACATATACGTGGCATACAAGCTGACAACTTAAATTAAATCAAACCGGATTTCATGAGTCATTGAATGAAGTTACTGACAAAAATGCTGTCGTCTTAAAATCTTGGTTAAAAAAGGTTAGACCTTTGGGTCTAATGTCCTGTACCGTAGCTTTGTTTTAGTCACCAGACGTAAAACTTACTTAGTCCGTTCACTCGCAGTTAATCTTTACCCTCCTGTTCAGACTCGGCCGAAAAAGTTAAATTTCGTGATTCCCCGAAAAATCTCCAGAAATTTTTAGCGCAATTTCCATTCTGGAGAATTGCGTTTATTAACCCGTCATTTCTGGATGTATGAATGTATGAATGTATGAATGTGTTTCCGCAGGTTTAAGTCGTATCTCCTCCTAACGAAGCAATATCGAGGACTAGTTCCAAAAGCAATAATGTTAAGCAAGTTACCAGGATGATAGTGGGCCAAAAACATTCCGGGTTTCTTTCATGGATATCCCGGAAAAGCCAAAAAACCTCGAAAAATGCAGTTTTTGGCCCTTATCTCGGCAACCAGACCACTAAGCGACTTGAAACACGTACCAATCGATTCCTGCCATAATGTAGAACAATATTGCCGAAGAAAGTTTTCAAAAATATCCTTTCGTTCGGTCACAAAAAAAAAATTTGAATTAATTAAAATTTAGACCGAATTAGTAGGCATGTTTATCCAACCACACCACACGCGTCATCAAGTTCAATGGCTGCGACATCACGTTCGGTAGCTAGGCGCGCGCAATAGTTTTTAGTCATGTAACTCTATTGTAAATAAAACATGTATTTTAACCTTGCTCTTGATTTACGCTACGACAGAGCTATTTTTAGATAACATAAGTAAATTGCGCTAAAATTGTCACTAGACTTTTTAATTAACTTGTTTATTCTGCTTCGATTCCCAAGTTGGCTGATAGTAAAGTTAGATTGTGTTCTATTGTTCTATAGGAGGGGTGTATTCTTTTGTTCTATAACAGGGGTGTGTTCTATTGTTCTATAACAGGGGTGTGTTCTATTGTTATATAGGAGGGGTGTGTTCTATTGTTCTATAACAGGGGTGTGTTCTATTGTTCTATAACAGGGGTGTATTCTGTTGTTCTATAACAGGGGTGTATTCTGTTGTTCTATAACAGGGGTGGTTCTATTGTTCTATAACAGGGGTGTATTATGTTGTTCTATAACAGGGGTGTATTCTATTGTTCTATAACAGGGGTGTAATCTGTTGTTCTATAACAGGGGTGTGTTCTATTGTTCTATAACAGGGGTGTATTCTGTTTTTCTATAACAGGGGTGTGTTCTATTGTTCTATAACAGGGGTGTGTTCTATTGTTATATAGGAGGGGTGTGTTCTATTGTTATATAGGAGGGGTGTGTTCTATTGTTCTATAACAGGAGTGTGTTCTATTGTTTTATAACAGGGGTGTGTTCTATTGTTCTATAACAGGGGTGTGTTCTATTGTTTTATAACAGGGGTGTGTTCTATTGTTCTATAACAGGGGTGTGTTCTATTGTTCTATAACAGGGGTGTGTTCTATTGTTCTATGAGATAGGTGTATGATATTAAAGTTAGATTGTGTTATGTCGTTTTATAACAGGGGCGTGTGATATTAAAGTTAGATTGTGTTATGTCGTTTTATAACAGGGGCGTGTGATATTAAAGTTAGATTGTGTTATGGCGTTTTATAACAGGGGCGTGTGTTATTAAAGTTAGATTGTGTTATGTCGTTTTATAACAGGGGCGTGTGTTATTAAAGTTAGATTGTGTTATGTCGTTTTATAACAAGGGCGTGTGATATTAAAGTTAGATTGTGTTATGTCGTTTTATAACAGGGGCGTGTGATATTAAAGTTAGATTGTGTTATGTCGTTTTATAACAGGGGCGTGTGATATTAAAGTTAGATTGTGTTATGTCGTTTTATAACAGGGGCGTGTGTTATTAAAGTTAGATTGTGTTATGTCGTTTTATAACAGGGGCGTGTGATATTAAAGTTAGATTGTGTTATGTCGTTTTATAACAGGGGCGTGTGATATTAAAGTTAGATTGTGTTATGTCGTTTTATAACAGGGGCGTGTGTTATTAAAGTTAGGTTGTGTTATGTCGTTTTATAACAGGGGCGTGTGATATTAAAGTTAGATTGTGTTATGTCGTTTTATAACAGGGGCGTGTGATATTAAAGTTAGATTGTGTTATGTCGTTTTATAACAGGGGCGTGTGATATTAAAGTTAGATTGTGTTATGGCGTTCTATAACAGGGGCGTGTGATATTAAAGTTAGATTGTGTTATGTTTTTTTATAACAGGGCCGTGTCCAACGCCATACCTGGTAGGAGAACATTACTTCCGGCCCGACTGCCAACTGTGCCTATGTTATGATGGCTTCTACACCTGCTTTATGTAAGTTACACCAGGCTCCAGTATATAGACGAAAAATGACAGAATATCTTTTATTTTTTAATGTCTCGTATAGGAAATATAGAGAAAGTATTGTGATCCTGCAAAATCTCAACGTTTTTTACCTCCCTGAGTCAAAAAGCTCTTATTTATGTCTGTGTGTGTGTTTTTTTTTACATGAATACCGTTCCAGTTAGGTTGACAAAAATTTTATATGTAACTTTTCTATCAAATGTCTTGTTCTGGAACAACTTTTGAGCAATTTCCGGTAACCGGTAGTGGTACTTACTGTACATCAGATTTCTCAAAAGCTGAAAACTTCAGTACCAAATTTCATCCAATTCCTTATACAAGAGTAGAAAGGATAAGAACGAATCGATAACCTTGCATGCTATTCTGTACCCTTTAAAAAAATTATATCTTTCGTATTCTACTCCGTTGCGGAGAATATGTATATACATACAAGGGAATGTGACTGTAAATATATGCATGTATATATACATATAAACAGATATATATATATATATATATATATATATATATATATATATATATATATATATATATATATATATATATATGTGTGTGTGTGTGTGTGTGTGTGTGTGTGTCTTTGTACAAATATATATATATATATATATATATATATATATATATATATATATATATATATATATATATATATATATATATATATATATATATATATATATATATATATATATATATAAATCAAATGTCTCCCCTAAAAGGTGTCCCAAAGTGAACATATACAGTTCAACATGTAAAATAGTAATACAAAATCCTGGACTGTACCCTGACTGCTGTGTAAAATGTTCCGCAACTTGATGAACGTGACCTGGGGTGTGACCAAAACAAAATAAAGCATTGAAACCTGATTAGCTTTTGTTTCGTTTATGAGTTTTTAGTGATGGAAACAGATTGTACATAACTGTGACAAGGGTCTATTGCTAATTCCCGAAAGACACTTGCCCGGATGGGACAAACACCCGAATGGACACTGGCCCGAGTGGAACAAATGGACACTTTCCTGAATGCGTCCCGCTAGTAGATCGGTATATAATATTTATGTACAACTTATTAATCTCACCCTGAAAAAGAAGATGATTAAAAATAAAACTTCACTTCTTTGTAACAATCTTAATGTATTTCGAAATATGTATCCCAAACTTATTTTTCAAAAAGAGGTAATAATTTGTTTTAATAAATGAATAAAAAAATATTTAGAAGCGAATTAGTATGAGACAGTTGATCGTGCAAAAAGCCATTTTAATAATGCCGTATTTTGCATTAATAGTGATTTTATAAAAAAAAACATAAAACTTTTCAATTTGAACTGATAGTCATTGGGGAAGATGAGGAATAGTCAACATTTTTTTGTGACGATGAATTATAAATAGGTAATGTGGTCATTTGTATAAAGAGCCGCATTGACTTTTCCTTAACATCCATTCGGGCATTTGTCGCTTTCGGGCAAGTGTCCATTCAGGCGTTTGTCGCATTCGGGCAAGTGTCCATTCGGGCATTTGTCGGATTCGGGCAAGTGTCCATTCGGGCATTTGTCGCATTCGGGCAAGTGTCCATTCGGGCATTTGTCGCATTCGGGCAAGTGTCCATTCGGGCATTTGTCGCATTCGGGCAAGTGTCCATTCGGGCATTTGTCGCATTCGGGCAAGTGTCCATTCGGGCATTTGTCGCATTCGGGCAAGTGTCCATTCGGGCATTTGTCGCATTCGGGCAAGTGTCCATTCGGGCATTTGTCGCATTCGGGCAAGTGTCCATTCGGGCATTTGTCGCATTCGGGCAAGTGTCCATTCGGGCATTTGTCTGCATTCGGGCAAGTGTCCATTCGGGCATTTGTCGCATTCGGGCAAGTGTCCATTCGGGCATTTGTCGCATTCGGGCAAGTGTCCATTCGGGCATTTGTCGCATTCGGGCAAGTGTCCATTCGGGCATTTGTCGCATTCGGGCAAGTGTCCATTCGGGCATTTGTCGCATTCGGGCAAGTGTCCATTCGGGCATTTGTCGCATTCGGGCAAGTGTCCATTCGGGCATTTGTCGCATTCGGGCAAGTGTCCATTCGGGCATTTGTCGCATTCGGGCAAGTGTCCATTCGGGCATTTGTCGCATTCGGGCAAGTGTCCATTCGGGCATTTGTCGCATTCGGGCAAGTGTCTTTCGGGAAAACGTCCGGCTCCCTGTCAGCACCATGCCCAGCCGTCTTTCCTTTCCCTAACCTAACGGGGGTTAAGTATCCGTCAGAGCTGGGTGGACTTAAGGAATTCCTACGGACTCGAGCATAGGATCCCAACTCGAGACGTTCGGGTGAGCAGTCAAACACTCTACCATTCGACCACGAAATGTACTATTTACACTTAAATGCATTGAAAGAACCTGGGTGAAATGAAAACTAATTTGCTCTTTCTCTCTCTTTCTCGCTCTCTCTGTCTCAATTTTTATCTCTCTCTCTCTCTCTCTCTGACTCTCTTTATCTCTCGGTCTCTCTCTCTCTCTCTCTCTGCCTCTCTTTCTGTCTCTTCCTCTCACTTTCTCTCACTCTTTCACTCTCTTTATCTCTCGGTCTCTCTCTCTCTGCCTCTCTTTCTGTCTCTTCCTCTCACTCTCTCACTCTTTCACTCTCTCTCTGTCTCTCTCTCTCTCTCACACACATACTCTCTCTCACACACACACAATCCTTTAGAATCTTTACCATCTCAAGATATTACTATCTAGCCAGGCAGATTGGAACAGGGCTAGAGATTGAGAATTTCTCTCACCCATGCTACCAGTCGCTGGATACGTGTCTTCCCTTCAGAGTTTTGCTCCCCCCCCCCAGTGTATCGCATTACCTGGGGCCTGGGATAGGACATAAGGGGGCAGTTCTTGACTCTCTTAAACCCGGGTTTCGAACTCGTGACTGGTGGTTAGCAAATGCGTTGTTTACCAGTAGAACACGTTTGTCCCTAGTTAATATGCCATCGTAAGAAGGGAGGCCTACATTAATAACTAAGATTGTGAAGCGGGCTAGCTTACACGTTTTCGGTCAAGTGAATCTGGCTGATTCAGCGACGTTTAAATTATTCTGATATTTTGTCAACACTTGTTGCTGTTGCTGTGTTTAGTGTGACAACGTGACAACGTGACAACGCGACAACGTGACAAAGTGACACATGTTGCAAATTATGCAGGTCACATCTGAGCATTGTGTAGCTGTTTTAACTCAGCGGTTAAGAAATTTAAAGTAAGTCACGGTGTTTGTTGATGAATCACAGATGTAGGTATAGACTGTTGTTGTTCTACGTTTTATTTAATCGGCCAACACACATCTGCATAATTTATGCAAATCAATTTGAACAAAAGGCATCCTGGTAAGTTTTTAACAAGTTAATCATGCTTCTTATGAATAAAAATTGCAGGAAAATTTTTAAAATATTCTTTAAACAACTGCTACTCACTGCGTGCAGAAAAGGTGGTGTAACATTGAAGATATAAAACCTGCCTTCCACCTGTTCTTACCTGCGAATCACTTCATGTAATCTGATCTAGACGCAGTCAAAACAAAACCTTGTCTCAAGATGAACAAACTTCTACTTGCATTGTTCGTCTCTGTAGCTTGTGTCAGTATCGCAAATGCCGGGTTCCTATTTACCAAAGTCGCAAACCGTTTATTCAATTTCAACACATAAGAAGTTAACTTTATTAACACCTCATAAATCATAGCAATCATTGATATTAATGGTATAAGATGTAAAATTATTGATAATTTTTTATTGGAGACAATAATTGTGTCATTAAGTTCTGAAGAAATATTACAGGAATGAGTCCTAACGGAGCCAAAGTGGGGGCTCACTTCTTCGGCCTTTGAATCCTAGTCAGAAAACGCTACTGAAGCTGTTGCTTCAGCCATAAAGACCTTGCACTGCTGAAAGTGCGTCAAGTTGTTGCCCTGTACTTGTGCCGAAAATATGGAACAGCTGTCCAGCGACTCATCTATTGCTATTGAAAAATTGCGAAACTTGTTAGCAGTTTTCACTATTTGAATCACAATGTTTTCATCAATGTCTGCAACACGGCGGGCAATGGTATTTGCACCCAAAGCTACATTTTCATATTGTTTTGAATTATCTGGGCAAAGTTCCTCAGCCAACTCTAACCAACATTTTTTTCTTTGAACAAAAAGATCTCCGCGGGCCGGATGAGAGGACATCGCGGGCCGTAGTTTGGAGACCCCTGACTTATATGCTTCAATGCTTATAAAAAGTTTTAAGATACGAATGCCTCGACATGCGAAATTTTTTGTTTTTAAGAGCTGTCAAGCAAGCTAAAATTGGTTTCGACACATGTACAAAATTTGAGATACGAGTAACCGAATTAGCGGGTTTAACGGTTCGTGGGAAAAAAAATATTTTGAAAAGGTTTCAACTGATTGTGCATGAAAGTTATTTAATGACACTTACTTAACTCATTTCCTCAACATTCTTAAAGAGTGGGAAAAACAAACCTTGGAAAGGTTTATTTTAATGACCTACGTGGAAAAATTTTAAAAACTTGGCAAAAAAATTGAAAGGACCAGTGAAGAGAAAAGCAGTGACGAAAATTAAACGAATGTAACAAAGTATGTACAGTAACATTTAGGTTCAATTATGTTCTTGAAGTTCCATTAAGTTTAGGGATAATGAGTAAGTGTCCAAAGAGCTTAGCGTTAACAGTGGGTAAGTGATCGAGGTAAAGCTTCTAGCCTAGTTTTAGCGTTAAAAGTGGGTAATTGATCGAGGTAAAGCTTCTAGCCTAGTTTTAGCGTTAACAGTGGGTAATTGATCGAGGTAAAGCTTCTAGCCTAGTTTTAGCGTTAACAGTGGGTAATTGATCGATGTAAAGCTTCTAGTCTATCTTTAGCGTTAACAGTGGGTAATTGATCGAGGTAAAGCTTCTAGTCTATCTTTAGCGTTAACAGTGGGTAATTGATCGAGGTAAAGCTTCTAGCCTATCTCCTCCAACCTACACTGGGCCTATACCTTCTCCGGCATCTTCCGCAAAATTAGTTGGCTTATTCTCGAGGTAATTATACATTATAAACACACTTTATTTCATTGCATTATCATTTGTCATGAAGAAATACACTTTTCTCATTTAAAAAAAACCTATCAAACACAACAAAATGTCTCCCTAGGTCTAGCACTGCGCCAAATTTCAGTACAATCTAACAACGTAAAATGATTTAAATTAATATTCCAAGATTTGCGGAGCCACATGTATACACACTCACATACAAAGGAAGTCAAATTAAAACCTTTAAAAAAAATTCATAAAAAACGTTTTAATAACAAGCTTTTATGTAATGATGCACTAAAAAGTAGAAAATAAATTATAGACTACTATTTAAATAACTATAAAGAAAAGCGTGGGTCACTTTAGTATCTATTGGATACCTTTACTAATGTTAAGGAAGACACCCACGCTTTTCTTTATAGTTATTTAAATAGTAGTCTATAATTTATTTTCTACTTTTTAGTGCATCATTACATAAAAGCTTGTTATTAAAAGTTTTTTATGATTTTTTTTTCAGTACTTTACATGTTTTATCTACAATAGAGTTACATGACTAAAAACCATTGCGCGCCTACTGAATATCACGTTCAGTAGGCGCGCAATGGTTTTTGAACGCAGCCATTACGTGGTGGTGATGGCGCAGCTATTGATGACGCGTGTGGTGTGGTTGGCTAGACATGCCTACTAATTCGGTCCAAATTTTAATTAATTCATAAAAAATCAATTAGGCATCCAATTAAGTCAAATTTAGTTTCAGATTGCATTGTCTTCATGTCTTGACCCACGTGCCAACTGTGAATCGTGTCGGTCAAGTAGAACTGTCCGAATTTTCACTCCTGCGTTTCCGTCTAGACAGACTGACGACAGACTGACGACAGACTGACGAGGAAGTGAGTTAAATAAAAGCTTGTAAAAAAGAGGAAGTGAGTTAAATAAAAGCTTGTAAAAAGAGTTGCCTCTACACAGTTCGCCTTCATTATCCTTATGCTAGCATCAATAGGGACGAGTTAGTGAAAAAGGCTAGCACACGTACATACTTCATACACATAACAAATATTTTCTTGTAGGCCTAAGGCCTTCTTTTGTGCACAATAAAAACAGAGCACCGTGGTGGTAAAATGGTTATCCTGCCATCTTGCCTTGCTTAAGGCCCCACCAGTTACTCGCATTCTTATCCTCCGTTCGATTTCCGTAGGTTATTTCAGTACACACATCGTTGGTCATTTCCAAAAATAACGAAACTTAATTATTCATGATTTAATTAACACCAGATGTGGTATAATATAAGCCGTGAATGTATAAAAACTCCTAAATGACTTGTCTTTATCAAACTTTCAGGGTTCTGAGCGAGAAGAACTAACAAAAAACGCACCAAGATGAACAGAATTCTACTATATCCTAATCCATGGCGGATACAAGTGCTTCGCGTAAGTGCCAAGCAATGTAGGAATGTTTAAAGTAACTGTATGAGATAATGTGTTTTATATTTTGTGTCTAATGACATCCACGTTTTATTTAATTTTTTATGTAATTTAAAGATAATTTATATATAATTTATATATATATATATATAACACATATATGGACAATATATATATATATATATATATATATATATATATATATATATATATATATATAAAGAGAGAGAGAGAGAGAGAGGGAGAGAGAGAGAGAGAGTTCAAATGGACTCTGTGTCACTGTATGTTTATGGATGACATGGTTAAAGTAAAAAGAAAAACTCGAGTAGATCACCATTTTGTAATATTTCCTAATTGTTCATTTTTGTAATAAAAGCAAAACTGATGATTAAAAAACTCAATATTGATCCTTTCTAAACAAAATAGTCATTTTATAACGTATACTTTTGATTAACATAATGTGCAAAGAACAAAACTAAAATTGATGTATTATTCTATACAAAAATTCCAATTTTGTTTGAAAAAGTATACAATTTACGTCCCTTTGTACAAGTTCTTCTCTCGATATACTAGTTACAAAAATAATACAGCAGGGAAAAAAACTAATTTTTTTTAGTTTTTTTTTTATTTGCACTGAATTTTCGCGTTTGTTTTTGCGTTTGTATTTGCGATTGCATTTGCGTTAATGTTATAATTGCGTTTGCGTTTATTTTGCGTTACGTTTGCGTTTTTGTTATAGTTTTGGCTGTGGTTGGTTGTGGTTAGGGTTAAGTTTAGAATTAGAATTCGGTTTATTATTATGTGTCCATATTTGCATATGGACAATTACTTGGAAAAGTAACATATTTCCTAAACCCGGGTAATAGAGGATATATACTGTTTAATAAACACACAAGTCACGGTCCCTTACAGATAGGTTTTTCAGAGAGGACAATGCAGGGCCTGACCGTAACGGCTATTATCATACAGATCTTTTTTTTTTTACAAGCTTTCATTTAAGTCACTTCCCTTGTCGTCAGTCGACAGTCTGTCTAGATCGAAACGGGGGAGTGAAAATTCGGACACTTCTACTTGACCGATACGATTCACATTTGACATGTGGGTCAAGACATGAAGACAATGCAATCTGAAATTAAATTTGACTTAATTGGATGCCTAATTAATTTTTTTATGAATTAATTAAAATTTGGACCGAATTAAAAGGCATATCTATCCAACCACACCACACGCGTCATCACGTTCAATAGCTACGCCATCACGTTCAATATGCGCGCAATGGTTTTACTCAAGTAACTCTATTGTAAATAAAACATGTAAAGTACTGAAAAAAAATTCATAAAAACGTTATAATAACAAGCGTTTATGTAATAATGCACTAAAAAGAAGAAAATAAATTATAGACTACTATTTATAACTATAAAGAAAAGTTTGGGTCACTTTAGTATCTATTGGATACCTTTACTAATGTTTAGGAAGAGACCCACGCTTTTCTTTATAGTTATTTAAATAGTAGTCTATAATTTATTTTCTACTTTTTTGTCCATTATTACATAAAAGCTTCTTTTTTATTTATTTACTAGCGTACCCGACCCCCGCGCGTTGCCGCGGGGATAGATGAAAGTTTGACGAAATATATTAGGATTTCACCAACGCGTGATCAATTATAATTATATGTTCTTAGACGCGTGACCTTCTTTTCTAAAAAAATGAGTTTTTTAAATGTAAACAATGCCTGTTCTTGGATCATAAATATCAGGACACGGGTTTACCTACACTACCGCATGAAGATCTTGAGTGTACATTAATCACTCACCGAAATATATGGTAGAACACACTTCGGTGACCGCCTCTGTGTCAGAGACGTAGAGGGGCGCTCTCAGGGCCCCACCCCCCGATTACACTACCGCATAGGCGCGGCATACGACCCCTGGCTCCTTAAAACTAACAGGCGCCATCGGCCAAATAGCATCCTGTTAATAATGATGCAGATTTTTTTTTCTTTTACACGTAAAAAAATTATTTGACGTGTTTTTAAATATCAGTGTGACTGATGCAATATGCTAGCGTTACTAATGGTCTATTATAAGATGCTCGATCTCAATTTCTGACTGGAGTGTCTAATAATAGATGCTTATTGCATCATTCGCAAAGTGACGAAACTCTACAATAGGCTCCTCAGATTCAAAAAGTTATTTTTTCATCTTTCGCAAGGTGACGAAACTGTACAGAAGGATTTCCTCGCGTTAAAAAGTTATTTTTAGAAGCCTGTTGTAGTTTTACCGCTGAATATAGTACCCCTTACTCGCTATGCAGGAAGCTCGATTAACGTATGCCAAGTGCCAACTTAGTCGCTCTAAAACTCTGGGCGCCAAACCGTGTATTGACGAAAGTTGTACCCTCGGGAGTATTCTCATCTACTCCCTAAAAATTCATGGCACTCGGATGAACCGCATCCGAGTTTTATTTTTTATATTCCGTGTATAGAGAAAAAAAATCGCTCTCCCCCCCCCCACCGGGGGGCGCCGCCTTTGCAATATTAAACAATATTTTTTTATAAACCGTATATAGTGAAAAATCGCAGCCGCCCGTGGCGCCGCCCTTGCGAAATTAAAAAAAAAAGATTTTTTTTATGGAACCCTTCCCTGAATTGTTCTAATCAACTCCCTCAAAGTCTCATGACTATCGGATAACGGTGTCACACCAAAATCGACTTATTTTTAGAAACCGTATATTGAGAAAATTCGCACCCTCCCGTGGCGCCGCCCTTGCGAAATTAAAAATGTTTTTTTTACAGAACCATTCCCTAGAGTTTTATAATGAGCTCCCCAAAGTCTCATGGCTATCGGATGAACGATGCCAAACCAAAATCGACTTTTATTTTTATATACTGTATATAGAAAAAACAAATCGCGCTCTTTCGGGGCGCCACCCCTGCGAATTTGAAATATTTGTTTTTTTGCAGAAACCTACCCAGGAATATTCTCAACAACTTCCCAAAGTTTCATGCCTATTGGATGAATGGTGTCACTGCAATTCACGTTTACTATTTTTATATACCGTATATAGAGAAAAATCGCACCCTCCCGTGGCGCCGCCCTTGCGAATTTGAAATATTTTTTTTCGCAGAAACCTCCCCAGGAATATTCTCAACAACTTTCCAAAGTTTCACGGCGATGTGATGAGAGGTGTAGTAATGCATAAAGGACAAACAAACACACACACATACATTGCTTTTTATATATATACTAGCGTACCCGACCCCCGCGCGTTGCCGCGGGGATAGAAGAAAGTCTGACGAAATATATTAGAAGGATATCACCAATGCATTACCAATCATATGTTCTTAGACGCGTCACCTTGTTTTCTAAAACTGTGTTATTTAAATGTTAACAATGTCTGCGCTTGGATAATAATTATCGGGACACGGGTTTTCCTACACTACCGCATGAAAACCTTGAGTGTATATTAATCACTCACCGAAATAATTAGTTAGAACACACTTCGGTGACCACCCATATGTCAGGGACGTAGATGGGCGCTCTCAGGAGCCCCCCCACCCCCCCCCCCCCACCCCGATTACACTACCGCAGAGGCGCAGCGTAAGGCCCCTGGCTCCTTAAAACTAACATGCGCCATTGTGCTCATAGGATAACCCAGTGTGTAAACAATGATGCAGATTTCGTCATTCGCTATAGTGACACAAATGAACAGGATTTTTTTCTTTAATACATACACAAATTATTTGACGTGTTTTCAACTTCAGTGTGACTGATGCAATATGCTAGCGTTACTAATGGTCTATTATTAGATGCTCTGTCTCATTTTCGGCCTGGATCGTCTAATAATAGATGCTTATTGCATCATTCGCAAAGTGACGAAACTCTACAGTAGGTTCCTCATATTCAAACAGTTTTTTTCGCAGAAATATTCTCGGGAGTATTCTCATCTACTCCCTAAAGTTTCATGGCACTCGGATGAACCGCATCCGAGTTTTATTTTTTATATACCATGTATAGAGAAAAAATTGCCCCCCCCCCCGGTGGTGCGCCGCCCTTGCAATATTAAACAGTATTTTTTGCAGAGCCCTACCATTGAGTGATCTAATCATCTCCCCAAAGTTTCATGGTACACGGATGAACGGTGTGAAAACTAAATTTTATAAACCGTATATAGAGAAAAATCGCAGCCGCCCGTGGCGCCGCCCTTGCGAAATTAATAAAGGTTTTTTTTACAGAACCCTTCCCTGAATTGTTCTAATCAACTCCCCCAAAGTCTCATGGCTATCGGATAACGGTGTCTCATTCAAAATCGACTTTTATTTTTATATACCGTATATAAAGAAAAATCGCACCCTCCCGTGGCGCCGCCCTTGCGAAATTAAAAATGTTTTTTTTACAGAACCCTTCCCTAGAGTTTTATAATGAACTCCCCAAAGTCTCATGACTATTGGATGAACGATGTCAAACCAAAATCAACTTTTATTTTTATATACCGTATATAGAGAAAAAACAAATTGCACCCTGCCGGGGCGCCACCCTGGCGAATTTGAAATTTTCTTTTCGCAGAAACCTCCTCAGGAATATTCTCAACAACTTCCCAAAGTTTCATGCCTATCGGATGAACGGTGTCACTGCAATTAACTTTTATTATTTTTATATACCATATATAGAGGAAAATCGCACCCTCCCGTGGCGCCGCCCTTGCGAAATTAAAAATTATTTTTTTTACAGAACCCTTCCTTAGAGTGTTATTATGAACTCCCCAAAGTCTCATGGCTAGCAGATGAATGATGTCAAACCAAAATCAACTTTTTATTTTATATACCGTATATAGAGAAAAAGAAATCGCGCCCTACCGGGGCGCCACCCCTGCGAATTTGAAAATTTTTTTTTCGCAGAAACCTCCCCAGGAATATTCTCAACAACTTCCCAAAGTTTCACGGCGATGTGATGAGAGGTGTAGTAATGCATAAAGGACAAACACACACACAGACAGACACACAGACATACATTGCTTTTTATATATATAGATAGATAGATAGATAGATAGATAGATTTATTCCTTTATAATTTTTAGCGCAATTTCCATTCTGGTGAATTGCGTTTATTAACCCGTCATTTCTGGATGTATGAATGTATGAATGTATGAATGGATGGATGGATGGATGGATGTGTGTCCGCAGCTTTAAGTCGTATCTCCTCCTCAACGAAGCAATACCGATGACTAGTTCCAAAAGCAATTATGTTAAGCAAGTTACGAGGATGAACATAGGCTATAAAAATTCCGGGTTTCTTTCATGGATTTCCTGGAAAAGCCAAAAAACCTCGAAAAAAAGCAGTTTTTGGCCCATATCTCGGCAACCAGACCACTTAGCGACTTGAAACATGTACCAATCGATTCCGTCTATAATTTAGAACAATATTGTCGAAGAAAGTTTTCAAAAATATCCTTTCATTCGGTCACAAAATTTTTTTTGAATTAATTAAAATTTGGACCGAATTAGTAGGCATTTTTTCCAACCACACCACACGCGTCATCACGTTCAATAGCTGCACCATCACGTTCTATGGCTTCGTCATCACGTTCAGTAGCTAGGCGCGCAATGGTTTTTAGTCATGTAACTCTATTGTAAATAAAACATGTAAAATACTGAAATTTTCTTTTAATAAAAAACGTTTTAATAACTAACCAATGGTTTTACTAACCCTGCTCTTGATTTACGCTACGACAGAGCTATTTTTAGATAACATAAGGAAATTGCGCTATAATTGTCACTAGACTTTTTTTAATTACTTGTTTTAAAGAAGTGCAATAAGTAACAGAAATGGTTTGAATGTTTACCTATCTTCAGAGGCGTAGCGACCCTTCCCGGCGCCCGGGGACAAACTTTTCGATTTGCACCCCCCCCCCTCAAGATTTCGATTTGCATCCCCCCTCAAGCTTTCGATTTGCACCCCACCCCCCTCAAATTTTCGATTTGAACCCCTCCCCCTTAAACTTTCAATTTGTTTTTCCAACCCATTTTGGCGCCCCAAATGTCCCCGCCCCCCCCCCCCCCTCGCTACGCTACTGCCTATCTTTACAATACAACTCATTTAGTTTCTACTTGCTTTTTTTCGCAACAGTGAGTTAGTTACAGTTTTTACAAGAGCACTTGTCCATCACGATGCAAGAAAATAATCTTTTTTTAGCGCAATTTCTATTCTGGAGAATTGCGTTTATTAACCCGTCATTTCTGAATGTATGAATGAATGGATGTGTGTCCGCATTTTAAGTCGTATCACCTCCTCAACGAAGCAATATCGATGACTAGTTCCAAAAGCAATTATGTTAAGCAAGTTACGAGGATGAACATAGGCCAAAAAAATTCCGAGTTTCTTTCACGGATTTCCCGGAAAAGCCAAAAACTCGAAAAATGCAGTTTTTGGCCCATATCTCGGCAACCAGACCACTTAGCGACTTGAAACATGTACCAATCGATTCCTGCTATAATTTAGAACAATATTGCCGAAGAAAATTTTCAAAAATATTCTTTCGTTCGGTCACAAATTTTTTTTTAATTAATTAAAATTTGGACCGAATTAGTAGGCATTTTTATCCAACCACATCACACGCGTCATCACGTTCAATAGCTGCGCCATCACGTTCAATGGCAGCGACATCAAGTTCGGTAGCCAGGCGCGCAATGGTTTTTAGTCATGTAACTCTATTGTAAATAAAACATGTAAAATACTGAAAAAAAAAATTAAGAAAAAACGTTTTAATAACTAACCAATGGTTTTACTAACCCTGCTCTTGATTTACGCTACGACAGAGCTATTTTTAGATAACATAAGGACATTGCGCTAAAATTGTCACTAGACTTTTTAATTACCTTGTTTTCGTATGTTAGGCTCTTTAAACGAGTTGCCCTGGCGGCATGGTAGTCCACTGTATAATATACCCTGTCAACATTATTTTTAAAGAGATGAAAAACCTACCCAACATTTTTTTTTATTACAGACATAAAAGCAATGGTTTATACTGCTTAATTCTTTGATTTCTTATCGTGAGGTTTTATTTATTAAAATGTATGTATTTTGGTGTGTGCATATTACGTTAACCCGAAGATTTTAAAAAATTATTTAAGAAACTAATTTTACCCTTGTGTATATTTACAGCTGCAACTACAGCAAATTTCCAAGAAACTTTACAGTCAACTACCAAAAGGGAAACTACCCAACCTGCAGTATGACAGTAGTCGACTGTCCTAGAAAAGCATAAATATTTAAATCTATATGGCTTGTAGCACAAAAAAATAAATTTGTACACAAATCACATGTTTTATTCATATTGTTC
The DNA here is from genome assembly GCF_028476545.2 of Physella acuta. Lineage (NCBI taxonomy): Eukaryota > Metazoa > Mollusca > Gastropoda > Physidae > Physella > Physella acuta. The sequence continues at coordinate 230,013 of NW_026731582.1, forward strand.
ATTTTCAATTGTTATATCTCATTTAAATTTCATTCGCTTGTAAAATCACTATCGATTTGATTATTTAATTTTAAATTGTAGCTATTTTAGTCATGTTTTTATCGTACTGGTATTTATCACCAAAAAAATAAACTTTAACTACACGCATCAATTAGTGTTTGAAATAGACAGTGTAGGTAAACATTAAACAATTATGTCGCAAGCTGTACTGATAAATTGTGCAGTACTGTTTAATAATCGCTTGAATATTTATTCCTTTTTTTCTATCTGTTTTACACGTCAGTTTCACGCTGTGAGTTCTGTTTATATCACTAGTCCCATTGTTGATAATGACTTATCGGTCTATCGGTTAAGTTAAGCTATAAACAAAATAGGTAAAAAAAATATGTATAAAAAAAAACAATATATTTTAGTCTTTAACAAAATCGTTGAAACAAAACAAAAGCCCGTATGGTTTTTTTTATCAACCTGTATGATCGAGTTGCTTAAAATCGGTTGGTTAATCCGATCATCTGTTTATTATATTTTAATTTACCCACATGTGTGTATACTGGTGTTGAACAGCTCAGGCAGAGATTTGTTGTTGTTTTTTTTTTTTTTTATTAAATATGGAAAGATGACAATTGTAGAGAACTCATAGCGAAACAGTGGCGTTGTTACAGTGGAGTTAAGCTTAGTGTTAAATATTGAATGTGTGGCATTTGCCTTGCGACGACTTTTACACTGAATACACCTTGTCACTCGTATTCTTCTATAAATCTTTGGTAAGGATAAATAATTGTTTACATTTTTCCCTTAATTTCTCTCTCTGTCACTATCTATTTATCTATCCATCTCTTTCTCTCACTTGGTTCGAACAACCTATTATCCTATAGCACGAAATGTACAATCCTAACACAAGTCTCCACTAATCTACTTGTTTTGTTCTTCATCGTATACTCCCGCACGGAAAGGGGGGGTAACTAAGCTTAGTATGGCTAACGTGGATTGGACGAGTCGAACTTGTGAAATGGTCTAGCACACAACTTTGTTGCGTCACTAGCTCGGACAATCACTGTGCTGTAACCCATGGTGTCAACCCCTCCGCCAAAGATATACTAAAACTATATAACCATCGCAACCAGGTCCCAAAATATAAATGTACAGCCCATGGGCTCTCTGAAAACTCTGTGATGTATATTATAACGTGTTTCTAGCTTTGTAAATAACTTAGTAATGGTGAGGGAGGAATTGCCATATATTTCTACCAGTCTGGCATATGTAAGTCCAAAAAAAGCAACTATAAGTTTAAAAAATGTATTACTCAGTCAACCGCCACAACAGTGTGAGAAGATTATTATCTACCAACGACATAGTGGTCCTAATGAATAACCATTTGTAATTAATATCTTTCTTTTACCTTTGTTTGGTAGCAGAATCGATTTTGTATTACCAGGTGTGAGAGATGTGTGAGCATATGTTTTTATTTTTATATGTCCATACGCTTAACTTAAACTGTGTACATATATATATATATATATATATATATATATATATATATATATATATATATATATATATATATATATATATATATATATATATATCTTATTTATTGCTCAAACGTTCTAAGCTTTTGTCTAACTAATGTAAAACCAAAATTATCTTGTCTGTAGTCTGTTTAATGTATAGCTCTCATGTCCTAGCCTCTTGTTTGACTAATGTATAGCTCACATGATCTAGGATTGTGTCTGAATAATGTTTATCACAAATATTATGTAGGCGGAACATACATGTGTATATGCAACATATTTAGCACCTCAATTAACACTTGGTGTTTGAAATTACACAATCGTCTAGCCCGCACATGTCCACAGAAATTAAGTTAACAAAAGACATACTGGTTCTAATGAATAAATTTTACCATGTTCATTTTATCGATGGGTCAAAAATTGAACAAAAGAAAAAGTTATTTTTATATCCCGGGGCTATAACTTACCGTATGCCAACAAGTTGCTTTCCTAAACTTACATCAACATGAACACGATCCAACTCGTCGTTCTCGTCTCTTTAGCTTGTGTCAGTTTCACAGCTGCCGGCGTCATATTTACTTAAGGTACGCTAAACGTTTGATCACATTTATCAACTATGGTTTTAGCCTCATTAATACCAGTAACTGCATAGCAGTCGAAGGATAATAATTGTACATTTAAAAAAGTATTTTAAGTGTAGATATTGACCCCGATGCTATAACTTTGTGATATAATGACAGGGGCGTGTCCTAGTGGGGGCCAAAGTGGGCTTTACCTGGAACCGTCCGAACTGTGAGAAATGTGAATGTGTCCAGGGAGGATACAACTGCTCCACGTAAGTTGCAAACTTGGTAACTGTTCGCAAAGCCTCTATATTTATATATCCTTTGTACCTATTTGATATATATATATATATATATATATATATATATATATATATATATATATATATACAGTTTCCAAGAAAACAATAAAGCGACTATAATCTGTTCAATATTTTACAGCTGCACCTACAGGAAATATCCAGCTGCTTGTAATGTCGAGTATGAAAAGGTAAGCTACCCAAGCTGTTGTAAGGCTTTAGTCGACTGTCCCATGAGTGCAAAGCCTTAAATCAATTAAGATGCTTGTCTTGTAGAAAGGAAAATATAGCAAATTGGAAGAACTCTTACTATTGTTTTTATTACTTTTATATTTTTATTCAAATTTATTATATAGGATGGAATATGTGTGCAAAGTTTTCGATATGGCTAGCAAATAAAGAGGGAGTGAGCTTCCCAAAACTTTTGCGTTAATTTCTCGTATACACTGTATACAGGGAGTATTGTAATCTTGCAAAAAAAATCACATGAAATTCTGAAAGTTTTCACCGTTTTACACCTCAGTACCTTATAATATGCGGAGTTTTGGGGACTTACTGTAATTCGATAAACATTACAATCCAGTTTTATCGAAATTTCGGCTTTTTATGCGTAATCAAGTCGGAAAAACCGGGCTTTGCAATTTCGCCCGTATGTCTGTGTGTGTATCGATAACTTGAGTACAGTTACAGATAGGTAAGATCACATTTAATATGTAAGTATTATATCAATTGTGTAGTTCTGTATCAACTTTTCAGCGATTTCCGATAGCCGGAAGTGGAACTTATTCTACTTTTAGTTTTTCAAAAGCCTATAACTTGAGTACTGTTTCAGAGAGATAAACGAAATTTCACATACGAGCCGACCCGCGACGTAGCTTACGCCGCTATTTAGTAGTTTTTTATTTTCAACAATCCAGTAATTCATAATTTGTGAATTCGACACTACTAATGCTTCGGCTGAAAATATTTGCTTTAAAACACTATCAGTAGCTCGTGAAGGACGATTATCCCCCACTCAAGCTCTCTTGTGAGCCCCCGATTACACTACCGTTGCGGCACCTCTTACGGCCCCTGGTTTAATCGTCGAATGTCGTGTGCCACCGTGCCAATATTGTAGGGTGCTCCTTATCACTAACGGAGACGCCATAGTGCTCACCGGATAGCACAGGTCGCCAAATCGCGCCTGTCGGTATGCCGATAGACGGGAATAATTATGTTTAGTGAACGATTCTAAAATCCCATCTTATGCATAGTCTATCGCACTGTAAAAAAACAGGCGGCTGCGACTGTTGAAGTTTTAACTCAATATATTAGTACCCTTTACCCGCTATGCAGGACGCCCGATTAATTAATATCAAGTGCTAAGATAGCCGCTTTGGAACTCTGAGCGCCAAACCCTCCCGGGCGCCGCTCATGAGAAATTTTAATTTATTTTCGCAGAAGCTCTCTCAGGAGTATTGTTAACTACTCCCCAAAGTTTTGAACGGTTTCGAAGCGCATCCGACTTTAATATATATATATATATATATATATATATATATATATATATATATATATATATATATATATATATATATATATATATATATATATATATATATATATACTAGCGTACCCGACCCCCGCGCGTTGCCGCGGGGATAGAAGAAAGTCTGACGAAATATATTAGAAGGATATCACCAATGAATTACCAATCATATGTTCTTAAACGCGTGTCCTTCTTTTCTAAAACTGTGTTATTTAAATGTAAACAATGCTGGCGCTTGGATAATAATTATCGGGACAGGGGTTTTCCTACACTACCGCATGAAAACCTTGAGTGTACATTAATCACTCACCGAAATAATGAGGTAGAACACACTTCGGTGACCACCCATGTGTCAGGGACGTAGAGGGGCGCTCTCAGGAGCCCCCCACCCCCCGATTACACTACCGCATAGGCGCAGCGTACGGCTCCTAGCTCCTTAAAACTAACAGGCGCCATCGTGCTCATAGGATAACCCAGCGTGCCAATAGCATCCTGTTAATAATGATGCAGTTTTCGTCATTCGCCAAAGTGACCCAAATGACCAGAATTTTTTTCTTTAACACGTAAAAAATTATTAGACGTGTTTTAAACATCAGTGTGACTGATGCAATATGCTAGCGTTACTAATGGTCTATTATTAGATGCTCGATCTCAATTTCTTACTGGATCGTCTAATAATAGATGCTTATTGCATCATCGCAAGGTGACGAAACTCTACAGTAGGCTCATCATATTCAAAATGTTATTTTTTCATCTTTCGCAAGATGACGAAACTTTACAGGATTTCCTCGCGTTACAAAGTTATTTTTCAGAAGCCTGTTGTAGTTTTACCGCTGAATATAGTAGTACCCCTTACTCGCTATGCAGGACGCTCGATTAACGGATGCCAAGTGCCAACATAGTCGCTCTAAAACTCTGTGCGCCAAACCGTGTATTGACGAAAATTGTACCCTACATGGCGCCGCCCATAAGAAACTTTAGTTTTCTTTTTCGCAGAAATATTCTCGGGAGTATTCTCATCAACTCCTTGAAGTTTTAAGGCACTCCGATGAACCGCATCCGAGTTTTTTTTTTATATACCTTGTATAGAGAAAAAAATCGCTCCCCCGGGGGCACCGCCCTTGTAATATTAAAAAAAATTATTTTGCAGAAACCCTACCATTGAGTGATCTAATCTTCTCCCCAAAGTTTCATAATACACGGATGAACAGTGTGAAACCGAAATAGACTTTTATTTTTATAAACCGTATATAGAGAAAAAGCAAATCGCGCACTGCCGGTGCGCCACCCCTGCGAATTTGAAAATATTTTTAGCGCAGAAACCTCCCCAGGAGTATTCTCAACATCTTCCCAAAGTTTCATGGCGATCGTGTGAACGGTGTCACCGCAATTCACTTTTATTATTTTTATATACCGTATAGCGTAACCGTCCCCCGCGCGTTGCCGCGGGGATAGAAGTAAGTTTGACGAAATGTATTAGAAGGATTTCAGCAACGCGTTACCAATCATATGTTCTAAGACGCGTGACCGTCTTTTCTAAAAGTGAGTTATTTAAATGTAAACAATGCCTGCGCTTGGATCATAAATATCGGGACACGGGTTTACCTACACTACCGCATGAAAACATTGAATGTACATTAATCACTCACCGAAATAATATGTTAGAACACACTTCAGTGGCCGCCCATGTGTCAGAGACGTACAGGGGCGTTCTCAGCCCCCCCCCCCCCCCGATTACACTACCGCATAGGCGCGGCGTACGACCCCTGGCTCCTTAAAAGTGATAGGCGCCATCGTGCCAAATAGCATCCTGTTAATAATGATGCAGATTTCATCATTCGCTACAGTGCCACAAATGAACAGGCTTTTTTTCTTTAACACGTAAAAAATTATTTGACATGTTTTAAACATCAGTGTGACTGATGCAATATGCTAGCGTTACTAATGGTCTATTATTAGATGCTCGATCTCAATTTCTGACTGGATTGTCTAATACTAGATGCTTATTGCATCATTCGCAAAGTGACGAAACTCTACAGTAGGCTCCTCATATTCAAAAAGTTATTTTTTCATCTTTGGCAAGGTGACGACACTGTACAGAAGGATTTCCTTGCGTTACAAAGTTATTTTTAGAAGACTGTTGTAGTTTTACCGCTGAATATAGTAGTACCCCTTACTCGCTATGCAGGACGCTCGATTAACGGATGCCAAGTGCCAACATAGTCGCTCTAAAACTCTGGGCGCCAAACCGTGTATTGACGAAAATTGTACCCTACATGGCGCCGCCCATAAGAAACTTTAGTTTTCTTTTTCGCAGAAATATTCTCGGGAGTATTCTCATCAACTCCTTGAAGTTTTAAGGCACTCCGATGAACCGCATCCGAGTTTTTTTTTTATATACCTTGTATAGAGAAAAAAATCGCTCCCCCGGGGGCACCGCCCTTGTAATATTAAAAAAATTATTTTGCAGAAACCCTACCATTGAGTGATCTAATCTTCTCCCCAAAGTTTCATAATACACGGATGAACAGTGTGAAACCGAAATAGACTTTTATTTTTATAAACCGAATATAGAGAAAAAGCAAATCGCGCACTGCCGGTGCGCCACCCCTGCGAATTTGAACATATTTTTAGCGCAGAAACCTCCCCAGGAGTATTCTCAACATCTTCCCAAAGTTTCATGGCGATCGTGTGAACGGTGTCACCGCAATTCACTTTTATTATTTTTATATACCGTATAGCGTAACCGTCCCCCGCGCGTTGCCGCGGGGATAGAAGTAAGTTTGACGAAATGTATTAGAAGGATTTCAGCAACGCGTTACCAATCATATGTTCTAAGACGCGTGACCGTCTTTTCTAAAAGTGAGTTATTTAAATGTAAACAATGCCTGCGCTTGGATCATAAATATCGGGACACGGGTTTACCTACACTACCGCATGAAAACATTGAATGTACATTAATCACTCACCGAAATAATATGTTAGAACACACTTCAGTGGCCGCCCATGTGTCAGAGACGTACAGGGGCGTTCTCAGCCCCCCCCCCCCCCCGATTACACTACCGCATAGGCGCGGCGTACGACCCCTGGCTCCTTAAAAGTGATAGGCGCCATCGTGCCAAATAGCATCCTGTTAATAATGATGCAGATTTCATCATTCGCTGCAGTGCCACAAATGAACAGGCTTTTTTTCTTTAACACGTAAAAAATTATTTGACATGTTTTAAACATCAGTGTGACTGATGCAATATGCTAGCGTTACTAATGGTCTATTATTAGATGCTCGATCTCAATTTCTGACTGGATTGTCTAATACTAGATGCTTGTTGCATCATTCGCAAAGTGACGAAACTCTACAGTAGGCTCCTCATATTCAAAAAGTTATTTTTTCATCTTTGGCAAGGTGACGACACTGTACAGAAGGATTTCCTCGCGTTACAAAGTTATTTTTAGAAGACTGTTGTAGTTTTACCGCTGAATATAGTAGTACCCTTTACTCGCTATGCAGGACGCTCGATTAACGGGTGCCAAGTGCCAACATAGTCGCTCTAAAACTCTGGGCGCTAAACCGTGTATTGACGAAAGTTGTACCCTATGTGGCGCCGCCCATAAGAAACTTTAGTTTTCTTTTTCGCAGAAATATTCTCGGGAGTATTCTCATCTACTTCCTAAAGTTTCATGGCACTCGGATGAACCGCATCCGAGTTTTATTTGTTATATACCGTGTATAGAGAAAAAAAATCGCTCCCCCCTGGGGGCGCCGCCCTTGCAATATTAAACAATATTTTGTTGCAGAACCCTACCATTGAATGATTTAATCATCTCCCCAAGGTTTCATGGTACACGGATGAACGATGTGAAACCGAAAAAGACTTTTATTTTTATAAACCGTATATAGAGAAAAAATGGAGCCTCCCGTGGTGCCGCCCTTGCAAATTTAAAAAAGGATTTTTTTTACAGAACCCTTCCCTGAATTGTCCTTATCAACTCCCCAAAGTCTCATGGCTTTCGGATAACGGTGTCACACCAAAATCGACTATTTTTAAAATATACCGTATAGAGAAAAATCGCACCCTCCCGTGGCGCCGCCCTTGCGAAATTAAAAAATGATTTTTTACAGAATCCTTCCCTAGAGTTTTATGATGAACTCCCCAAAGTTTCATGCCTATCGGATGAACGGTGTCACTGCAATTCACTTTTATTATTTTATATTTTATATACCGTATATAGAGGAAAATCGGACCCCCCCCCCCCGTGGCGCCGCCCTTGCGAAATTAAAAATTATTTTTTTACAGAACCTTTCCCTAGAGTGGTATAATGAACTCCCCAAAGTTTCATGCCTATCGGATGAACGGTGTCACTGCAATTCACTTTTATTATTTTTATATACTGTATATAGAGAAAAATCGGACCCTCCCGTGGCGCCGCCCTTGCGAAATTAAAAATTATTTTTTTTTACAGAACCCTTCCCTAGAGTGGTATAATGAACTCCCCAAAGTCTCATGGCTATCGTATGAACGATGCCAACCCAAAATTGACTTTTTTTTTTATATACCGTATATAGAAAAAAACAAATCGCGCCCTGCCGGGGCGCCACCCCTGCGAATTTGAAATTTTTTTTTTTCGCAGAAACCTCCCCAGGAATATTCTCAACAACTTCCCACAGTTTCATGGCGATGTGATGAGAGGTGTAGTAATGCATAAAAGACACACACACACACACATCACACTCAAATATATATATATATATATATATATATATATATATATATATATATATATATATATATATATATATATATATATATATATATATATATATATACCGTATATAGGGACAAATCGCACCCTCCTGGGGCGATGCCCTTGCGAAATTAGAAGAGATTGTTTTTGCAGAAACCTCACCTGGAGTGTTCTCATCAACTCCCCAAAGATTCATGGCGATCGGATGAACCGTGCCAAGCCTCAATCGACTTCAATTTTTATATACGTATGTAAAGAAAAACCGAACTGCGCCCTGTCGGAAGCCACTCCTGCGAATTTTAATTATTTTCCGCAGAAACCTCCTCAGAAGTGTTCTCAACAATTTCCCAAAGTTTCTTTGCGATCGGTATAAAGGTGTAGTCTTCTTCTTCTTCTTCGTTCTTAATTATTAGTGTTGGATCGAGATTTATCTGCCAGTGCGTTTCAACTCGAGACTTTGTGGGAATTTATCAACCATGAGCTTTTTGCCGACTCGACCACGCCTCCAACACAATTAAGCGTTACGTGTCAACTGGTTTTGCGCCATGGAGGCCATTGACTCCGATTTCAGCCTGCTTTTCTTTTTGGATTTGCTTCCATAGCCTTTGTCCAACCAAGAACAAACTACAAGGCAGCAGTTGTTTAATTTTGGAGTTGTCTCTACTAGAAGAGTGGCTGTCCCCAGCTAACGAGCCTCATCTGCCCGAGGGTTCGAACTCGAGGCTTTTCGGTTTAGCAACCATGAGCTTTACCGACTCGACCACGCCGAGCTCAAATATCCAGACTTCTGTTTGACTGATGTTTAGCTCAAATGATCTAGGCTTTTGTCTGTCTAATGTATAGCACACATGATAGGTAGGCGGAACATACATATGTATACATACCACCTTTAGAGCCACAATTAACATTTGGTGTTTGAAATTATACAATCATCCAGCCCGCATTCTTCTACGCCAACTAAGTTAACAAAAGACACTGTTTCTAATGAATAACTTTGACCAAGCATCCTTCAGCGATTGTTGAATAATTATGAGTCAAAAATTCAGAAAAACAAAACACTCTTCTGAAATCTCCAGCCGCGTTGGTAGTTATATAAAGTTATATAACCACAACCCACCCAGGCCTAATCTGTACATCATTTTAAAGGTCTAGACGCTGTCAAAACTTTTACATCAAGATGAACGGAATCCAACTCGTCATTTTGGTCTCTTTAGCTTGTGTCAGTTTCACAACTGCCGGGGTCATATTTACCAAAGGTGCGCAAAAAAATTGATAGATTTTACTTTTAGCATCATTAATTCCATGCTACCGTATTGGGCTGTTTTATTTTTGTAGATATTTGAGTCAGATGTTTTGACTTTGTGCTGATATGTTACAGGAACGTGTCCTAACGGAGCCAAAGTTGGGGCTGTGTGGTACAAAGCACCCTGTGAGAAATGTGAATGTGTACAGGGAGGCTACAACTGCTACACGTAAGTTGTAAACTAGGCTAGAATCTCTACAAAACAGATGTGGCCTCTTATCTCTTATATATATATATATATATATATATATATATATATATATATATATAGAGAGAGAGAGAGAGAGAGAGAGAGAGAGAGAGAGAGAGAGAGTTACGAATATTCCCGAACAAATGTTGGTATGTTGAAATTTTAATTTCACAACAACGTTACAATCTCTGATATAAATCGCCACAAAGATGCACATGAAAGAATTCCTAACACCTATCCTAACTTTCTAATACAGAACTCTAGACTAGATACACCTTACATGTCCTATTTCATCAGCGGCTTGTCGCTGTCATGATTCTAGTATAAGTCTACAGACATCATGTATTCGCCACCAGCTCACCAGATGCGTCCCGTTCGGTCCGTATCTAACTCTGAACGGCCTGTTGTTCATTCACGGGCCTCTAGCCGGGTCATTCAACCCTCTTGTGGTAACCTTGACCGTGTCTATGTTCGATATCCATGCCCATTCTCATGTGGTACTAACGCGGACTGACTAGGTCATTCGCCCCTTTCTGCTGCAAGCTGTGCTAGGGCTAGGGTCCACTGCATTGACTCATTACCACGTTGGGCAACGGGCCAGGCCAATCACCCCTACCCATCTCATCTACCCCAGGTCACGCATGGGTCGAATGTCATGCGGTCGTCACTAAATCTATATCCACCAAGCACAATGTAATTAGGCTTTGATAAAAATATGTATTCTAAAACCTCTTCGTAAAAAAAATTAACAATAAATGTAAATTGAAAGGTTTTGTCAAGTACGTAGATATAACTATTACTTATTTAAAACACACCCTTTATTTTACAGGTGCAACTACAGGCCTTATCCAGCAGTCTGTAATGTCATGTATGAAAAGGGAAACTACCCAATCTGCTGTAAGGCTTTAGTTGACTGTCCTTATAGTGCAATGTCTTGAATCAAATGATAAAAATTCATGTCTTGTAGAAAGTACGATAAAATAAAATTGGAAGAACTGATACAATTGTTCTTATTACTTTTATATAACCGTATTTTTAATGTAAACCCTGACAGGAGGTGTCTATTCTAATCCCTAGGCTTATATTATACTATAGGGTCAGTGCAGGTCTGGTATGTTCCAGATTGGTAAAACCCTAACCTTAGTCTGAAGTAAACAAAAATAAAACAAAACAAAAACTAACGAGTTATACAAATTTATTAAACAATAAAAAGGAACCAAATTTTTAAAATAATGCAAACACTAGAAAATAAAAAAACCAAAAGCTGCATAACCGTACCAATTGTGGAACAGAACTAAACTAAACACAAACGCTTATACCCTTGTGGGTGCGGGTCCCCACTTTGGGGCGAATATTACTTCAGCGAACAGCCCTGCGCGCGGGTGTAGGTATCCTCACAGTTTACTGCGCTGCGCGTGGATGAGGGTCACCGCATTGCGGCGATTATTCCATCAGCTCACTGCGCTGCGCGCGGGAGTCGGTAAATCTTTGGAGACACACTACAACCGGCGTTATATTTATATATATACATCTACATCTAAATATATATATATATATATATATATATATATATATATATATATATATATATATATATATATATATATATATATATATATATATATATAAAGGTTTATATTATACAGATATTTACATAGATTTTTGGATTCTCTTTTATTTTATTCTGCTATCTATGATATGTAGAAGCAACACAATACTACTTAACCGGGTTTATTAAGTTTATAATGTAAATACAAATACTTCGTTTGAAATTATAATCAATAGTTATTCAACAACAAAGCTTATGTACGCACGTACGTATGTACGTATGTACGGATGTATGTATGTACGTATGTACGTATGTATGTATGTACGTATGTATGTATGTACGTATGTATGTATGAACGTATGTACGTTTGTACGTATGTACGTATGTAAGTATTACGTATGTACGTATGTATATATGTAGGTATGTAAGTATTTATTTATGTATATATATTATAATATGCAATAACGCGCGACTGGGCAGATCATTCACTCTCTTTGGTAACCTTGACCATGCCTAGGTTCCATGTCCACGCGGGACTCACGCGCAACTCACGCGCGACTGGCCATGTCATTAACCCCACCCTGTTGCAAGCTGGACTAGGACTTCGGTCGACTGCCTCGCCGCATAAACACATTGGGTACGTGCCAGTCAACATTACACATCTCATCTATGCCACCATCCCTACACAGGTTACACATATCAAATGCTAGGCTGTCGTCACTATATATATATATATATATATATATATATATATATATATATATATATATATATATATATATATATATATATATATATATATATATATATATATATATATATATATATATATATATATATATATATATAAACATGCTGAAGTGGGAGATACTGGTCACATCCGTATTCCAAATGTTGACAGAAGTCGCGGTGATCCCCGAAGCGTCATTGCAATTGTCATGAGTGTCGAGGGCGCTTTCTACAAGCTAGAACGGAACATGGTGTATTTAAACAACTATATGCTAGAAGTGAGTTTTCAATAATGTACCAAAGTACCATGCCGCCAGAAAATTAGCTTTTTAAACGTAAAACTCTGTGAATATTGTTTTTGCAATTCCCAGTAAAAAGGTGTGTGATCAATACATTGATCTAACCCATACCTATCACTATTTAAAAAAATGATCTTTAAAGAGCACAAAGAAGCAGTAGTTAATTAAAAATATATGATCTGATCTAAAAGACCGATATTTAGTTAATTGTAGGCTGTTATTCTGAATGTTTTTCGATTATATCGAATATATACATATTTTTATTTTAAGAGAGTGATTATTTCCCCTATTTCGCTTGTCTTAAATAATTTCCCAGGAATTATTATGTAAGAAATTTTTTTTACAAGAATTACAAAACAGATTGTGTTACGTTCATTGTTTTTAGTTGTAGTGTGTGTACATTTTTTTGTTTAGATTGATACAATTTTTGTTTTGTCGGCCTACATTGTGTGTTTTTTCTTATTTCTTCAGAGTGCTACTTTCAATTTATTTTACATCATAGCGAAGTAATGACATACAGCTAGTAATTATATATATATATATATATATATATATATATATATATATATATATATATATATATATATATATATATATATATATATATATATATATATATATATATATATATATATATATATAATACACGTATATAGAACGTGTTAAAAATTCGGCGCCTTTTGTTTGCTCTTTTCACTCCACCTACAACGAAAACCTGGATACGCCTCTGTCGCTTATATATATATATATATATATATATATATATGAGAGTACAAGTCTTGTTAACAATGATATAAACCACATATTTCAATAGGCTTATGCCGGAACATGTTTACATACAAAATATCCACAGTACACTGTGTATGTTGAAGCCTACAATGGCCACATCAAAATTTGTGAATTGGATAGAAATGTGTTTATCAACAAAGTAGACCTATATTATACATAACAGGTTGAAACTATTTTTAATTTAAAACTGAGATACTAAAACCATCGATCTCTACACGTAATTAGTGAACAATAAATAAAAACAGAACATTTTAGATACACAGAACGGACTTCAGTTTTTTTTTTTAGACTGTGTTTGGTTGTTACATGTCATTAAAAATAATAAAGGATTGTATTACAACGTATTTTATATTCTCTTTATATACTTAACAATCGATGTAAATGCATGTATTATGTTTATTGTGTAATTAATTGTTTCTTTCTACATATGAAAATTATGTTGTCTTATTGTACAAATAAACCGGGAGTGATCTCCCCTAAACTTTCTCGAATATTCTAATATAAAACTACGAGGGATGGCAACTCAAGACATAGACAATATTTGTAATCCATTTTTAATTACTCAAACTTTTTATAATAGAATAGAATCTCGTAAAAAAAAAGAATTGCACACCAAGTGAACGCCTAATAAAATGTGCATAATAGTGCGGGCAGAGGCGTAGCGACCCTTCCCGGCGCCCGGGGACAGACTTTCGATTTGCACCCCCCCCCCCCCTCAAACTGTTTTTCCAACCCACTTTTGCACCCCTTAAGATCGGCGCCAAGGGACATATGCACCCTCAATTTGCACCCTCCCCCCCTCGAACTTTTCATTTGCACCCCCCCCCCCCTCAATACATCGATTTGCACTCACCCTCGAACTTTTCATTCGCACCCCCCCCCCCTCAAACTTTCAATTTGTCGCCCTCCCCCCCCCTAAGGTCAACGCACCGGGGCATATGTCCCCCCCCCCCTTGCTACGCCTCTGAGCGCGAGATAATATTAGTACTTTAAAAATTTACGTGCGTTTTTTGAGAAATCGGAAATAGCGTAAATTATTACTTCCGGTCAACGGAAAATACTCAAAATATGACAGAGGGTAGAGAATTAGACTTTTTACTTACATTTGAAATTTCATTTATCTATCTGAAATAGTACTCAAGTTATAGGCTTTTTAAAAATTCAAAGTAGAAAAAGTATCGGAAATCGCTCAAAAGTTGATCAGGATCTACGATTTCGATAAACTACTTATATTTGAAATTTCATCAAACTAGCTGTAAGGGTACTCAAGTTATCGTGTTTACACACAGACACACAGACATACGGACAGAATTGCAAAGTCCAGTTTTTACGACTCGATAACGCATAAAACGCATAGAAAAATATTTGTATTTATAATTTTTGCCTGATTAAAATAAGTCCTCTATACTCCGGATGTGATGAAGGACTGAGGAGTAATACGGTGAAAACTGTCAAAATTGCATGTTATTTTTGTGCACGATTACAATACTTTCTCTATACTTCGTATATACGAGAAAGTAAAAAAAAACGAAGGCGATTTATGACTGTGAATAGGGTATAAAGGGAGGTCAGTGTAATTTATTTAATACAAGTTTTGCTATTCTCCAGATAATTACCTTTTTGATAATTATCAATATATACCTTTTGTTTGCTTATATATTATAATAAACAAGAAAGCACTATAATTAATATAATAAAGCCATACAAGGTCTACTAAAATTTTGATCCATTTTTTTCGTATTAAATAAAAATTGACCATAAATGTTTTTGAGAAAAATAAGCTAACTAACTTAACGCTAACATTTATTCTTTTATTTTATAAGCTTCTGAAAATTCACGATGTAGTGTTTGATTCTTGCGAATTTGGGAGAACATTATTACCTTTGGGCCAAAAATTGATGTTCATGTCTTTGATGCTGTGTAAAATCTATCAAATAAATAATTATTACTGATTTAAATGTTTAAAACAATTGAATTAAAAAAAAAAATTAAAAAAAAAAATAAAAAGGAAAAAAAAAACTTATTGAGGATTGTATAGATATAGATGTTTGAAAGGGAAGAGTGTTTGCTTTTACGTGTCTCATTGTAATAACATTGCTTTTCCGATTGCTTAAAATTTGTATCATTTTAATTCTCAGTAATCCCAAGTTCATTTCAGCTCTACTTTTAAAAAAAAAATTCCCCCTCTCCCCCCCCCCCCCCCTCTTCCCCTCAGCCCACCACGACGAGAAAAAAAAATCCCTTGAATCATCATTTAATTACACATTTGCATTTTCAGTTTCAGGTTGGTTTTTAATTTTTATTTTTTCTTTATATTTAGACGTTTTGTATTAGACCTATGTATAAGTAAACCATCTTAAATGAATGAAAGCAGGCTACAAGTAAGAAAGAAATATTACTATTGTAAATCTGTATCAGTCCTCACAAGCCGATGATGAAAACTGTACTACTAAAACGAACACACAAGTACGCTATAATTTACGTGTCTGAGGCAAAAAAAAAGAAAAAAAAAAAAAGGCCAAAAAAAACAAAAGGAAAATTGGGCCAAAAAAAAAAAAGAAAAGAGAAAAGAAAAAAAAATTCATAAAAAACGTTTTAATAACAAGCTTTTATGTAATGATGCACTAAAAAGTAGAAAATAAATTATAGACTACTATTTAAATAACTATAAAGAAAAGCGTGGGTCTCTTTAGTATCTATTGGATACCTTTACTAATGTTAAGGAAGATACCCACGCTTTTCTTTATAGTTATTTAAATAGTAGTCTATAATTTATTTTCTACTTTTTAGTGCATCATTACATAAAAGCTTGTTATTAAAACGTTTTTTATGAATTTTTTTTTCAGTACTTTACATGTTTTATTTACAATAGAGTTACATGACTAAAAACCATTGCGCGCCTACTGGTTTTTGAACGCAGCCATTACGTGATGGCGCAGCTATTGAAGGTGATGACGCGTGTGGTGTGGTTGGCTAGACATGCCTACTAATTCGGTCCAAATTTTAATTAATTCATAAAAAATCAATTAGGCATCCAATTAAGTCAAATTTAGTTTCAGATTGCATTGTCTTCATGTCTTGACCCACGTGCCAACTGTGAATCGTGTCGGTCAAGTAGAACTGTCCGAATTTTCACTCCTGCGTTTCCGTCTAGACTGACGACTGACGACAGACAGACTGACGAGGAAGTGAGTTAAATAAAAGCTTGTAAAAAAAAGGGCGCGCCATGTATAAAAACATAAAATGATTAACGCCACGATGAAAGAAATTGTTGCGTTGTATCAAAATTCAAAACGTGTATGGGATAGTAAGCCACAAAATTTAGAAAAGTCCGGAGAACGTCTTTCTAGAATCAAGCTGTCACTCGCCCAAGCTGCATTGCTACCAACAACAGAGGCGTCAGTGACCGAGCAAGAATTGTTAATTGCCCGAGATATACCTGAAATTGGAGCACAATGGGCCATTGCCAAAAAGGATATTCCAGCATTTGAAAGATACATGGCCCAATTAAAATGATTGTATATGGATCACAAGGATGACCTTCCAGAGTCTGCATTCAAATACCTGCCCTTAGGACCGAAGCATTTGTGTCTACTTTCTCAAAATAGATTGGCAGAATTTCACACTGAACTGGAACGGTTACCTGTAAAGGAGTTTCAGAATAACATTTATATCAAACATCCAGTAAGCTTGGAACAGTATTTAATTGAGGGAAGTTACAATAAGGTTTTTCTAGCCAGAGGAAATGTTCCAGCAGACTACTATAACTTCTTCATTGATATTTTACTGAACACAATCAGAGATGAAATAGCAGGCTGTATAGAAAAAGCATACAACCGTATTGGTCTTAATGAAGCTGCCAGAATGCTTTTCTTTGAAGCTCAAAAACCAATGAAGGAATATGCTACACAGAGAAAATGACGATCAGAGAAAAACTTTTTTCACTTTATCCATGAAGCTAAGGATGCTGATCACACTATCCCTGCCAAAATATTAGCTACACAAACCATTTAATATGCCAGAGAACTTGAAATGATAGTATAAACTTTGATGTTAAAGCCTTTTTCATCTGTTTTATTTAACACAATTTGACATATTTGATTTGAAAGGAACTTACATTTTAATAAAAAAAATTTTAAAAGCTGGGGATTCTAAAATGTGACGGATTGTGTTAAATTTCAAACAATGAATTATTTTTAAAAAGTATATCTGAATAGCATTAGAAACAAAAATAGGGACATAAACATTTTTAAAAGAAAATTAGTTTGGTTGGTCAGTCTGAAAAAAAAAGTTGTTTAGTGGTTTTTGTGTGAGTGAAATTTTGTACAACGTGCGGATTTTGAACTCAATTTTATTAAACTTCAAACAATAAAAAAATGTTTAACAGAAAAAAAAAAGGAGCGCGTCTTGTGGATAAAAATCTGAGATTGTTATAAGTTTACTTTTTATAGCTGTTCGACTGTAGGCCTACAAAAGTTTATCATATTGAAAAAAAAGAGTAAATGCACCAGCAAATCAGAACCATTTGTCATGTGAATAAAATAAATCAGAACCATTTGTCATGTGAATCCAACAAATCAGAACCATTTGTCATGTGAATCCAAAAAATCAGAACCATTTGTCATGTGAATAAAATAAATCAGAACCATTTGTCATGTGAATCCAACAAATCCGAACCATTTGTCGCGTGAATCCAAGACATTTCCATCTCCTGAGCCCTCCATTCTATTAAAACAGAAACATATCCCACATCTTCTACCAAAGACAAGGCAAGGTCTTTACAGTAACATGAGCTAAATAAGAAGAAAAGAAAATATTATTTTGACTTTGATTAATTTGTTTCATCTGAAGGAATAAAAACAGATTTAGATAGAGTAGATCATTTTTCTTAGGATATGCTGAGTTTTTTTTTTTAATTAAACAACTTTTATACATGACAAATTTTGATTTAATTAAAAATTGCCTCTGATGTTCACAGAAGAGGAATTAAAAGCGTTGAATTATTAAAGAACTGTTAATATAAATATTGGCAAACAGACGTTAAGTTGTTATTATGTGCATTTTTACTAACAATTTCGTAAAGCTTTATTTGGCTAAAATTAAATACCAAGTTCCACGCATCTTGTCTGAGGCGAAAAATTGTAATATTGATTGTAATATTGATTGTAATGTTGATTGTAATGTTGATTGCCTGGAAATCCCATTATATCCACTCCAGCTGTGAAACCCTAGAGTGCCCCCAACAGAAATGCAACCATAAAATACGATTGTCATGGGACTGAGGCCATGAATGCATCGACTCCCTAGACTCTTGATAAGATTCACCAGGTATTTTTTCCTTGGTGTTCTCCTTTACACGTAAAGCTGACGCTCGATCTTTCAGATAGAAAACGCATACCTTGGAGAAATCTTAGGTAGGATATCCCGTCAAGACCTCACTGAACTTCCTATAAACTTCTCAACAATGTACTCGGTTTTACAATCAGGGAAAGCACATTTTAACTCGACCAAACTACACACATTGAACTCACAATACATTTAAATCACGATACACTCACAAAACAAACTTCTATATGAGATTCTCAAGCCAAATCTCATATAATTCTCATTCATTCTTTATAAAACGATTACACTTTACAAAACAAATCTTTTGATATTTTCATTCATTTTCCTCAATATGTTTACAATTTTCAAAACATACTCCGGATGTGATGAAGGACTGAGAAGTAAAACGGTGAAAACGGTCAAAATTGCATATTATTTTTTTGCACGATTACAGTACTTTCTCTATACTTCGTATATACGAGAAAGTAAAAAAATAAAACGAAGGCGATTTATGACTGTGAATAGGGTATAAAGGGAGATCAGTGTCATTTATTTAATACAAGTTGCGCTACTCTCTAGGTAATTATCTTTTTGATAATTTTCAATACTTACCTTTTGGTTAACTATAAATTATAATAATCAAGATAATGCTATAATTTATATAATTAAGACATACGAGGTCTACTAAAATTTTGATCCAATTTTGTCGTATTAAATTAGAATAGAACCTAACTGTTTTTGAGAAAAATAAACTAACAAACTTAACGCTAACATTTATTCTTTTATTTTATAAGCTTTTGAAAAAATGTATAGGCACTACACGCTTCTGGATCATATGATATATCAAATCTCCAAACAAATGTTCCTTTAGAAAGACTGACTAAATACTCAGCATCTGATCCTTGTAAACAAAACATGGAAACACTTGTTGAAATGGAAATTGCAGATGAGCAGTCAGATAGCAGCCGCATGCCATTGCACAGGGAACATGAGACCCACACATATGAGTATCTTGTGCTGTACAGTGAGAGTCATCAAGTTCCTGTATTTTAATGTTTTCAAGAAAGATGGTAAATTGTTGTCACTAGAAGATGTGTGGAAACTTTGTCCAGTCAGTTATCAGAAATATATGAATGAAAACAAATGGGCCACACTGTCACAACCAGAGCATCCACTCCTGGGACCAGTGGCGTAGCGAAGTCGGGTGTCACCCGGTGTGACACTCAATGGTGTCACCCCCCCCCCCCCCCCCAGAGGCATAGAGACCCTTCCCAGGGACAAAGTTTCAAATTTTCGATTTGCACCCCCCCCCCCTCAAACCTTCGATTTGCGCCCCCCCCCCCTCGAGTTTTTCTCTATATATTTTGCTATTTTTTGCCTTGGTGACACCCCCCTAAATGGTGTCACCCGGTGCGGTCCACACCCCCCGCCCCCCCCCCCCCCCCCCCCCGCTACGCCCCTGCCTGGGACGACCATATTCCCAACTTCCTCCCTGCCACACCTCTGACCTGATGGCACAAATAATGACCAACACAAAAACCTGTAATATAAAAAACTATTTAGCTACATGGCTGAGCACAGTTGGCCCATTAGTTGGCCTTAGTATATCCCCCGCATATATTACTGATGTTTGATACGTTTTATATTAATTTTGTCCAATGATTATTATAACCATATACAAAAGCTTTAAAATAAAAGTTATAAAATTTAAAAAAAAATTACCTTCAGGGCCGCGACATGTGGATAAATTTTGAGTGTTATAATTCAGGGCCGGCAACCTGCGGCTCACGAGCCGCATGCGGCTCCCAAGATGTTAAGGTGCAGCTCTACAGCTCCATGCATAAATATTAATGACGAGCCGACCCATGGCGTTATATAAGCCGCTATTTAGTTGTTTTATTTTCTACTTTCTCAGTAATTCATAATTTGTGAATTCGACAGTAGGCCTACTAATGCTGCCACTGAAAATAATTGCTTTAAAACAAGTATCAGTAGCTCGTTAACGACGATAACCCACTCCCACCCTCCCTTCCCCCAACTCCAACACCCCCCCCCCCCCGTGAAAGCAGCCACCCCTGCGAATTTGACTTTTTACTCAACGCTTTCATACAACAATGGCGTGCTGGGCGTTAGTGTAGGTAAATCCGTGCCCCAATAAATATGATCCAAGCACAGGCATTGTTTACATTTAAATAACTCAGTTTTAGAAAACAAGGAAGTACATTGAAAAATGGAGTAACTAAATATTCTAATAGAATAGCGAGTGTTTATTGTTTATATTTATTATTATATTACCGAGTGTTGCAGACGAATATTTTCATGAGTTTATAAAATAAAATAATCTCTCTATATATGTCTCTTCTTGGAGACCTTAGAAAACACCAAGCTGTAGGCGCGCCTAGCAGGCCCCTCTCTTCCTCTCTAGACATATCCCTACCACCCCCACCCCCACACGGTCTGAGTATATTAAAATGTTAGTGGCTCTTTGAAAGCTGGGCAATTTTGTAAATTGTAACTTTTGGCTCTTCTGTCTCAAAAGGTTGCCGACCCCTGGTCTATAGGTATCGATATCCTCAATAGTCGATGTATTCCCCAATGCAACCGTTTATATGCATCGATACCCTCTGTAGTCGATGTATTTCCAAGTGGTCTATGTGTATCGATATCCTCTGTATTCGATGTATTCCCTAGTGCAAAGGTCTAAATGTATCGAAATCATTTACATTTAAATTACTTTAACTTTAAAATCTAACAGCAGTAGAGTGCACAACTGCTAACCCTAAGCTTGAATTGCTAGACTACATGTCTAATATAAAGGAAAGTAAAAGTAATTGATGTTCGTAGAGCCGACCACACTATCCCTTATTATCCCTTATTATGCCGAGGTTGCAGAAACAGGTTTACTTACATTGTGTTACTGACCAACATTACCAAAAGGATGTAGATTTATTTATTTATTTATTTACTTTATTTATTTTGTTAAACGTTATTTAAAATTAAAAAACGTAGCTATATTAAAAATAATTGCTAAACGTTATTTAAAATTAAAAACGTAGCTTTATTAAAAATAATTGTTAAACGTTATTTATAATTAGAAACGTAGATATATTATAAATATAACACAACATACACTCACTAAAATACTAAACGAGTTTGGGTTAGATTTTTTTTAAATAACATAATGAAAGTAGGCTACATCCTACTAAAATATCACTGACATTCGCATCGATTTTACACAATTTTGAGCGCGTTTTTGTTTTACTTGAATTCCATTTGAGCACCAAAACGCACCGTGCGTAAACAGGCCCGAGGCCGCACCATGGATGGCAGAAAAGACACCAGGAGAATGTGGCCATGGTGGTGTCTGGCAACACAGGGGAAGCTCCACAAAGTCGATAAGAAGAGGGAAAAGTCGAGTCAGGGAGGCTGTAGTACAGCAACAGGCAGCGGGCTGTTGTAACAGGAATCAGGTCGCTGAACAGCAGTCAAGTTGCAGGGCTGTTCTTGTAGTGAAGTTGTTGTGTTGCTCTCATGGTGGGATTACTCGAAGGGAATTTTTGGTCCTGAATATGATTCTATATTTTTAAAAAACGTAGGTTTGTTGTAAAGATACATTTGTTCTACATTGTATTTATGTATATTTAGTTATTATGATATACATTGGTACTGCCGTAGTCTGAATGTTTAAAAACCTTAAAATAATAATACAATTATTATAATACAAAATTATTATTATGTTAATATAATTATTATGTTAAGAAAATATCGCTACACTCGATACAATTGACTCCATTTTTTAGATAAAATTTAAACATAGGTTGTCCCATATACATTAAACACATAAAGGACCGTAGTTAGCATTGACGTTACTATGAGTTAGGGCTAGGTTTATATTGAGAATAATAACCATAAGCCTAATACTAATTATTTGAAAACGTATTGAGTATAGGAAACAGGTTGATACATATACGATACCTTGTACGATCGAGTATAAGTATCGTTTAGCTGCCTTTTTATCGGTATCGCGGCTACAGTTTGATACGTAGCTCTTGAATCACGATTACGATTAGGTTAAGTGCCACGTTTAGTGTTGCGATTAAAGCTAGGTTAGCGATGCTAGCAAAGGACAATATTGTCAATAACTAGTTATGATCTACCAGTGTTTTCTTAAGTAGCAAGTTACGCACCTTAATCATATCCCAGTAGCACATTGGATGTGTGTTATTTATGCTAAATTAAATAATGGTTGTCAGTATTGGCGTAGGCAGGATTTGTTTATGGTAGGGTCATGGGTGTGAAAAAAGAGGGGGTGGGGGGGGGGTTGAGATAACAACGATGTTATAAACAATGTTAGCAAGTGGTGGGGGGGGGGTAGGGGGGTTATAATTTAATAAGACTCTGCCCAAACCACTAAATATCGTAAACATCACAATTTTAAAAATATTCGTTTCTGGAAGAAAAATACATATTCATAAATAGTGTCATGTATTGGAAGCTAAGAACAGTGTTTCTTCCAGACTTTTTCCTCCGGGG
This sequence comes from Physella acuta, assembly GCF_028476545.2. Taxonomy (NCBI): domain Eukaryota; kingdom Metazoa; phylum Mollusca; class Gastropoda; family Physidae; genus Physella; species Physella acuta. The sequence goes on from NW_026731582.1 coordinate 253,374, forward strand.
GGGGGGGGCACTTAAATTTTCCGGGGGGTAGACTTTCTTCGGGGGGGGGGGGGGCAGAGCTCCCCCGAAGAGATGCCTGGAAGAAACTCTGGTTAAGAGTGATCATGGTGAGTTATGCATAGTTTAAATCTTGTTTTCGCAGCTCCTTTTATCTTTAGTCCTGGCTAGTTATATGGGCGTCCATGTCGTTGCCTGGCAACTGTCAACGCTGTAATGGCGTCGGTGTTTGTGGGGGACCTTCCAAGTAACGTCAACGAATCGGAACTCTACCAGAAATTTTCCCAAATCGGAACTGTTTTGTCAGTCAAGGTAGCCTGTCTTACGACTGTCGTACACCCATATTGTCTTTCATACATATTGTCTTTCAGTTGTCTTACACACATGTTGTCTTACACTTATGTTGTCTTACACCCACGTTGTCTTACATACATGTTGTCTTACACCAATGCTGTATTAGAGTTGTCTACACGCAAGTTGTCTTACACTCATGTTGTTTTACACCCACGTTGTCTTACATACATGTTGTCTTACACACATGTTGTCTTACATACATGTTGTCTTACACACATGTTGTCTTACACACATGTTGTCTTACACACATGTTGTCTTACACACATGTTGTCTTACACAAGTTGTCTTACTCACAAATTGTCTTACACTTATTTTATCTTATGCGCTTGTTGCTTTGAACTGTTCAGATTCATGTAGAGATAAAGGCAATGTTGTAAAACTTCACTCTTTGATGTCCTACCTACCACCATTAAAAATGTCGATATTCTACTTTATATTCATGTTCAACTAATACAATATACTGATTTTGAATTTGCAACGAAAATAGAAGAAGAAAGGACTGTAAAGTGATCAATTTACTAATAATGCTGATGTCTGTATTTACCCAATCTTAAAGATGTTTGTGTTTAGTTGAACTTTTTACTGTGCCTAAAAGCTTTAGATGGTGGTGGTTATTTATGGGGGGTGGGAAGTGGTGAGGGTGGGATGGTGGTGGTCACGGGTAAAATGATTACTCAATACAACCATTATTAAAAATTATATAATAATTGTTTATCGAAATGAAAATTTAATAAAACAGGGGTAAAAAAAAAACACTTACATTTGCATTTAAAGTTTAAACTAATTCGTTATTTTGTTTAAATCCAATCCATTGTAGTTGTGTAGGGACTTTGAGAGTGGAACACCACTGGGCTATGGATATGTTGTTTATCAGGAATACGAAGATGGTTCGTATTGTTATTTTAATGATGTATCTATTATATTTCCAACTAAAATATGTTTTCCATTTTTTGATAAATATAATCGCATCAAATGCTCAATAGTCATACCAACATTTTCAATTATCTAGTTAAACTATAGTCTACTAGTCTACTATATTTGCATGAATCCTAAATATAAATATAAGTTTCCAACTATCAGTGTGTAGATTACCAGCAGTGCTAATATCTAAACAACCATTAATCCTTATATGTGACACGAAACACACACACACACACACACACACACACACACACATATATATATATATATATATATATATATATATATATATATATATATATATATATATATATATATATATATATATATATATATATATATATATATATATATATATATATATATGTGGGTTTTTTGTTTTTTTGTTTTATTTTTTTATCATTGTATGTATGTATATACATATGATTGATTAAAGTTATAAACACGAAATGCTATTTTTATTGTTCAATTTTTTTGTTTGAACTTTTTAAAATGTGTAGCGGAAAAAGCGGTGGAAACGTTCAACTTTGATGTCCTGCAGAATCACAACATCCGGGTCATCATGGCGGACAAGATAAACCTGTGCCAGTTCATGCAAGGTCATGTGTTTGTCAAAAACCTGGATCGGAGTGTCGACTCCAACATTCTGTATCGAGCTTTCTCTTCTTTTGGCAAAATTATCGCGTGCAAGGTAAACTTGGTTCTAGCAGTTAAATTATTGCGTTCAAGGTAAACTTGGTTCTTGTATTAAAATTATCGCGTGCAAGGTAAACTTGGTTCTAGTAGTAAAATTATAGCGTTCAAGGTAAACTTGGTTCTAGTAGTTAAATTATTGCGTGCAAGGTAAACTTGGTTCTAGTAGTAAAATTATCGCGTGCAAGGTAAACTTGGTTCTAGTAGTAAAATTATAGCGTGCAAGGTAAATTTTGGTTATAGTAGTTTTAAATTTTGGTTCTAGCTGTTAGATTATAGCGTGCAAGGTAAACTTGGTTCTAGTAGTAAAATTTTAGCGTGCAAGGTAAACTTAATAAAAAAATTATAGCGTGCAAGGTAAACTTGGTTCTAGCAGTTAAATTATTGCGTGCAAGGTAAACTTGGTTCTAGCAGTTAAATTATTGCGTGCAAGGTAAACTTGGTTCTAGCAGTTAAATTATTGCGTGCAAGGTAAACTTGGTTCTAGCAGTTAAATTATTGCGTGCAAGGTAAACTTGGTTCTAGCAGTTAAATTATTGCGTGCAAGGTAAACTTGGTTCTAGTAGTTAAATTATTGCGTGCAAGGTAAACTTGGTTCTAGTAGTAAAATTATCGCGTGCAAGGTAAACTTGGTTCTAGTAGTAAAATTATAGCGTGCAAGGTAAATTTTGGTTATAGTAGTTTTAAATTTTGGTTCTAGCTGTTAGATTATAGCGTGCAAGGTAAACTTGGTTCTAGTAGTAAAATTTTAGCGTGCAAGGTAAACTTAATAAAAAAATTATAGCGTGCAAGGTAAACTTGGTTCTTGTAGTAAAATTTTAGCGTGCAAGGTAAACTTGGTTCTTGTAGTAAAATTTTAGCGTGCAAGGTAAACTTGGTTCTTGTAGTAAAATTTTAGCGTGCAAGGTAAACTTAGTTCTTGTAGTAAAATTTTAGCGTGCAAGGTAAACTTGGTTCTTGTAGTAAAATTTTAGCGTGCAAGGTAAAATTGGTTCTTGTAGTAAAATTTTAGCGTCCAAGGTAAACTTGGTTCTAGCAGTAAAATTATCGCGTGCAAGGTAAACTTGGTTCTTGTAGTAAATTATAGCTCGCAAGGTAAATTTTGGTTCTAGCTGTTAGATTATAGCTTGCAAGGTAAACTTGGTTCTTGTAGTAAAATTATAGCGTGCAAGGTAAACTTGGTTCTTGTAGTAAATTATAGCTCGCAAGGTAAATTTTGGTTCTAGCTGTTAGATTATAGCTTGCAAGGTAAACTTGGTTCTTGTAGTAAAATTATAGCGTGCAAGGTAAACTTGGTTCTTGTAGTAAATTATAGCTCGCAAGGTAAATTTTGGTTCTAGCTGTTAGATTATAGCTTGCAATGTAAACTTGGTTCTTGTAGTAAAATTATAGCGTGCAAGGTAAACTTGATTCTTGTAGTAAAATTATAGCGTGCAAGGTAAACTTGATTCTAGCAGTAAAATTATAGCGTGCAAGGTAAACTTAATACAAAAATTATAGCGTGCAAGGTAAACTTGGTTCTTGTAGTAAAATTATAGCGTGCAAGGTAAACTTGATTCTTGTAGTAAAATTATAGCGTGCAAGGTAAACTTGATTCTAGCAGTAAAATTATAGCGTGCAAGGTAAACTTAATACAAAAATTATAGCGTGCAAGGTAAACTTGGTTCTTATAGTAAAATTATAGCGTGCAAGGTAAACTTGATTCTTGTAGTAAAATTATAGCGTGCAAGGTAAACTTAATACAAAAATTATAGCGTGCAAGGTAAACTTGATTCTTGTAGTAAAATTATAGCGTGCAAGGTAAACTTGATTCTTGTAGTAAAATTATAGCGTGCAAGGTAAACTTAATACAAAAATTATAGCGTGCAAGGTAAACTTGGTTCTTGTAGTAAAATTATAGCGTGCAAGGTAAACTTGATTCTAGCAGTAAAATTATAGCGTGCAAGGTAAACTTAATACAAAAATTATAGCGTGCAAGGTAAACTTGATTCTTGCTGTAAAATTGTAGCGTTCAAGATAAATGTTATTCTAGCAGTATAATTATAGCGTGCAAGGTAAACTTTGGACTAGCAGTTTTGGATTCTATATCATACAACACTATCTGGGTTTCAGCAATAAAATTATATCGCACAACATATACCGGATATGAACAGCTTACTAAAAGGACCACAAAAACAAATTAAAAGCCCCTATTTAAATTATTTATTACTCTGATTTTAAAAAAAATACGGATCTCATAAAAGTCCATGGCCCATAACTCTGATGTATGTTACCCCGTGTTCTGTAACTCTGATATATGTGATCTTCCCAGGTTCTATAACTCTGATGTATATGTTCCCCTAGGTTCCATAACTCTGTAGTATATGTCTTCAGGTACCATAACTCTGGTGTATATCTTCCCCCAGGTTCCATAACTGATATATATGTTCCCTTAGGTTCCATAACTCTGATATATATGTTCCCTTAGATTCCATAACTCTGATGCATATGTTCCCCCAGGTTCCATAACTCTGATGTATATGTTCTTCAGGTTCCATAACTTTGATGTATATGTTCCCCATAGATTCCATAACTCTGATATATATGCTCCCTATGTTAGATAACTCTGATGTATGTTCCCCAGGTTCCATACCTGTAATGTATATGTTCACTAGGTTCCATAACTCTGATGCATATGTTCCCTATGTTCCATAACTCTGATGTATATGTTCCCCAGGTTCCACAGGGTAAAAAGTGCTCCAAGTGTCATGGCTTTATCCAGTATGAAACAGAAACAGACGCCAACTCCGCCATCAATAACATGAATGGGGCGATGTTTTATGGGAAAAAGATGTGAGTCTATGGGTCATGTGGGTTGTGATGTTTTGTGGGTCATGTGGGTTATGATGTTTTGTGGGTCATGTGGGTTGTGATGTTTTGTGGGTCATGTGGGTTGTGATGTTTTGAGGGGTCTATGGGTCATGTGGGTTGTGATGTTTGGTGGGTCATGTGGGTTGTGATGTTTTGTGGGTCATGTGGGTTGTGATGTTTTGTTGGGTCACTGGGTCATGTGGGTTGTGATGTTTTGAGGGGTCTATGGGTCATGTGGGTTGTGATGTTTTGTGGGTCATGTGGGTTGTGATGTTTTGTGGGTCATGTGGGTTGTGATGTTTTGTTGGGTCACTGGGTCATGTGGGTTGTGATGTTTTGAGGGGTCTATGGGTCATGTGGGTTGTGATGTTTTGTGGGTCATGTGGGTTGTGATGTTTTGTGGGGTCTATGGGTCATGTGGGTTGTGATGTTTGGTGGGTCATATGGGTTGTGATGTTTTGTTGGGTCACTGGGTCATGTGGGTTGTGATGTTTTGAGGGGTCTATGGGTCATGTGGGTTGTGATGTTTTGTGGGTCATGTGGGTTGTGATGTTTTGTGGGTCATGTGGGTTGTGATGTTTTGAGGGGTCTATGGGTCATGTGGGTTGTGATGTTTGGTGGGTCATGTGGGTTGTGATGTTTTGTTGGGTCACTGGGTCATGTGGGTTGTGATGTTTTGAGGGGTCTATGGGTCATGTGGGTTGTGATGTTTTGTGGGTCATGTGGGTTGTGATGTTTTGTGGGTCATGTGGGTTGTGATGTTTTGAGGGGTCTATGGGTCATGTGGGTTGTGATGTTTGGTGGGTCATGTGGGTTGTGATGTTTTGTAAGTTCTACGGGTCATGTGGGTTGTAGTGCTTTGTGGGGTTTATGGGTTGTGATGTTTGGTGGGTCATGTGGATTGTGATGTTTGGTGGGTCATGTGGATTGTGAGGTTTGGTGGGTCATGTGGGTTGTGAGGTTTGGTGGGTCATGTGGATTGTGAGGTTTTCGGTAAGTCAAGTTTGTGTGTGGAGATTGAGTCTATGGGTTGCAGGTTTTGGTGTTTTGTGGGGGTCTATGATTCATGTAGGTTGTGATGTTTTGTAATGAGATGTAGGGAGGGGGGGGGGAAGAAGATTATAAATATTTTTTGTTCCAATGCGTCTTAGCATTTGGGGTTTAATTCCATATCTATACTAAACCATATCCAATTTAACTGTTGAAAACGAGATAATTTTCGTTGAACCTGTCAAGGGAGCCTACTCAACAAAATCATTTTGCGACTATAACATTCCTTTTAATGAGATATTTTTAATTTCACTATATACGGAGTTCTAACTGTTTAAAAAAATGATGAAGTACAATTTTACAATGAGCGGCTCTTTGTAATGAATAAAAGATGGTTGTATCAATAATTTTGTTGAACTGTAATTACGACCGCAACTACGACTGCGTTTTAAAATGTAAAATTACCTGTAAATAGAAGAGCAAAGGGTAGGCCATAAACAGACATTATAACCGAAACATCGCCCTTTATATGTTTGAACAAAAAAAATGGTTTTAGTAAGTTTTAAATACGTTTGTTTAATTACTGAGCAAATAATTGTGTTTATTTTTATTTCTATTGTTAATGTCTCAGTAAATCATGTTGCATGGTAAAGACATTTGCTATGTTTTACTCTAGCCAACTGTATAAGTATCATGCTGTCGTTCAGATGTGTAATCGTCGCTTACCCAAAATTAACACTATACAGTGTATTATTATAAGTCCTCTAGATTTGTAGCATGTTTTCTTTCAATATTTTACATGTGTCCAACATCTGTCCAACTATAACTATATCAATATCTTGTAGGACATTTCTCCACTAACATATTGTCCAATAATTCTTTCTTCTAGATTTGTAGAACATTTTCTCCCCTAGCATAACCATTGTCCTATAATTCTTTCTTCTAAGTTGGTAGGACATTGTATCACTATTATACCAACTGTCCTATAATTCTTTCTTCTATGCTGGTAGGACATTTTGTCCCCTAGTATAACAATTGTCCTATAATTCTTTCTTCTTGATTTGTAGGACATTTTCTCTCTATATTCAACACTAGCCACTTGTCCTATTATTATTGTTCTCTAAATTTGTAGGATTATTTATCCGTTAGTTTAACATTAGCACGATGTCCTATCATTCTGTACCCTAAATTTGTAGGACATTTTCTCTCCATTTTCAACGACCTAGCCTCTTGTCCTATTATTATTGTCCTCTAAATTTGTTTAAACACTAGCACGATGTCCTATCATTCTGTCCCTTAGATTTGTAGGATTTTTTCACCTTTAGTTAATTACTAGCAAGATGTCCTATCATTCTGTCCTCTAGATTTGTAGGACATTTTCTCCACCGGGATCAGAGGGACACACCCACAGACACACCCCCGGGCACCCCCTCCGCCAGCGCCCCCGCCACAAGTCTCCGCACGGTGTACATCAAGAACCTGGGCCCGACTGTGGATTCAGTTTTTTTAAAGATAACCTGCTCACCTTATGGAGATGTGTCCAATGTCAAGGTCAGTCTGCTGTGCCCAACACCGTCTGCAAAGGTGTTTTTTTAGTTAAATTTTAACCCAGGATATAATTACCGTCTAATCTCCATTTAGCTAATAAACAAAATCTTGATTTATCCTGGACTTATTCATTGAAGATTTTGTTAAAATACTAAACTTTATATCTAGTTATATGCGGGGGGGGGGGGGGGGGTGTAGTTAAAATTACTCAGGTTTGAAATATACATAAAGTTCCCACTTCCAATTCAAATAAAAATGTATTATAAGTTAACTAGATTGCTGAAATCTGATGATGAAAATTGCATTATTTTATTTGTATTTTGTAAAGATTAGTCAGTAGTTACGTCAGCATGCGATTTCAGTAAACATATCCATATAATTTGACTAAGTGAACAGCATTGACCTATAGTTTTTCTGTCCAAGAAGCCTAATATGTGTGTGTTTTTTTTATTCAGGAAAATAAAACACTCGTTTATATTAAATTTAGTTTATAACAAACTCGTGAATGTTTTTGTAACGAATAGACTGATGTATTACAATAGACTGATGTATTAGATTAGACTGATGTATTAGAATAGACTGGTGTATAACAATAGACTGGTGTATTACAATAGACTGATGTATAGATTAGACTGATGTATTAGATTAGACTGATGTATTAGATTAGATTGATGTATTAGATTAGATTGATGTATTAGATTAGATTGATGTATTAGATTAGATTGATGTATTAGATTAGATTGATGTATTAGATTAGATTGATGTATTAGATTAGACTGATGTATTAGATTAGATTGATGTATTAGATTAGATTGATGTATTAGATTAGATTGATGTATTAGATTAGATTGATGTATTAGATTAGATTGATGTATTAGATTAGATAGATGTATTAGATTAGACTGATGTATTAGATTAGATTGATGTATTAGATTAGACTGATGTATTAGATTAGATTGATGTATTAGATTAGATTGATGCATTAGATTAGATTGATGTATTAGATTAGACTGAAGTATTAGATTAGATTGATGTATTAGATTAGATTGATGTATTAGATTAGATTGATGTATTATATTAGATTGATGTATTAGATTAGATTGATGTATTAGATTAGATTGATGTATTAGATTAGATTGATGTATTAGATTAGATTGATGTATTAGATTAGACTGATGTATTAGATTAGATTGATGTATTAGATTAGATTGATGTATTAGATTAGGCTGATGTATTAAATTAGACTGATGTATTAGACTAGACTGATGTATTACAATAGACTAGTGTATTACAATAGACTGATGTATTACAATAGACTGGTGTATTACAATAGACTGATGTATTACAATAGACTGGTGTATTACAATAGACTGATGTATTACAATAGACTGATGTATTACAATAGACTGGTGTATTACAATAGACTGATGTATTACAATAGACTGTAGTATTACAATTTTTTGTATTTAAAATAGAATGCAGTATTACCTATTACATTTACAGATAATTCGAGACGCTGACGGATCGTCTAAAGGATTTGCATTTGTTACGTTTAAAAAAGTTGAAGAAGCAGTCAAGGTATTTTAGTGTACTTTACTTAAGGCGTAGGTGGTACGAACAAATTACGCAATAAACTCAATCGGTAAATATTTAAAATGCACGTTTCTTGATAGTTTGAATCGTGCTTACTCTTAGAAGGGCAGGGGGCAGTAGACTTTTTTCGGGGGGGGGGGGGGGGGGCACACCGCCCCCGAAGAGATGCCTGGAAGAAACTCTGATTATTTCAGCGTTTATATTATGATGCGACATAATCCCCATCAGAATAGTTTGTAGAGCAAGAAATGTAACTATATAAATGTTTAAAAAATAATTGTAAATCAGAATAATTATATCCGCAAGTTAAACCTTTATTTAAGATTGTTATTTCCAATAACTAGCACTTGATTCTACGTTAACTGTTTTACCATTTAGTTTTATACAATACATTTGTCTCAGAGTATTACCACAAGCTATATCTCCAGGCTATCGAGATGCTGAACGGTAAGGAAATCGATGGACGCGTTCTGTTTGCTGGCCCCGCCATGAAGAAGTCTGGAAGAAAAAGCCAGCAGTTGCCCCAGTACCCGGCTGAGCATGAGTTCAGAGAAATCGTCATAGAGGACTGTCTAGATATAGTCAACGACGCCCAGACCAAACTTCCAGAGCAGCATTGCCCTTCCCAGCAAGTCAGTTCCCAGAGAATCCCGCAGAGTTCCACCAGCTACACCAAACAGTTTTGTCTACTGCCTGCTATGTTGCCTCACAAACAACAGCACGGTTTTCAGTTTTCGGCGCAAAATCAGGAACAAGGGATCGTTTTGACTAGTTTAGCCCCGGAGAGTTTCGAGAACACCAACCAGGTTTTGTTGTTGCCTCAGATTCGCCCGCAGCATCAACATCCGATACAGCACCATCTGTCACAGCTACCATTATCGTCACAAGTATCTCAGCAACTTCCGCAAAGTCTCCAGGCAATCCAAATTCCACTTACGTCACAGCATCTACAACAGACTCAACCGACGCAATATATTAAATACTCGCAGATTCCTCAACCGCAGCAACCTCCACAATACCTACAGCAACCACAACAACACCAACAGCCTTCACAGATTCCTCAACCACAACAACCACTACATCACTTACAGCAACCACAGCTTCATCAACCGCAACAACACCTGCAGCCTTCACAGATTCTTCAACCACAGCAACAACCACAACACGCACAGCAACAACCACAACACGCACAGCAACAACAGCCTCATCAACCGCAGCCACCACTACATCACATACAGCAACAACAGCTTCCTCAACCGCAGCAACCACCACAATACCTACAACAACACCTACAACCCTCACATATTCCTCAACCACAGCAACCACCACAACATCTACAGCAACTACCACAACACCACCAACAGCCCTCACAGCATCCACTAAACGACAGTCTAAACCAGCATCAGCCAGATCACCAAGACAGCCTACAGATACTCCCCCACCAACAAGACACAAACCCGACCCGATATCTGGAGGAAGATCTGGTAGAAAAGTCTGACACACCGACCCACCCACATCAGAGTTCGGTTCCAGAAAACTCCATCCCGCCTGCAGCTCCCCCGGGGGTCAACTTGTATGTCAAGCATCTCGATGACGATGTCGATGACGTCATACTGAAAGGGATGTTCTCCAAATTTGGCGAGGTCATCAGTGCCAAGGTAAGTGTCCGATCTACATGAAGACGTTACCGTAAACCGAACAGCCTAGAAAACATTTACAAAAGCGTAACAATATGTCCAGCAAACTATTGTAACAGTTTCAACTTTTACGATCAAAAATTACATTCATCGAGCAATAAAAAAAGAAGTGTATTCATTCCTAAAATTAATCTTTAGCAATAGTTTTAAAAAGTATGTTTTGTTTTTAAATATGCGTGTTTGTTTATTTTTCGTATTTTAGCACAAACATTATAAGGATATAAAAAGAATGATTAAAAACATTTATCGTATTAATATATGGGAGGGTAAGATAAGACTTTTCAGCGTTGGGTATTTAAATTGCTATCTTCTTTTCTAAAGTTGAGTTTTTTAAATTGTGTGAAGAATATTAAATGTGTTTATGAACAAGTAGAATTCTATGCGTAACATGAATGGCATGAACTATTTAGTACTTAGCTTGTATGACCAGTTGGCTTATATTTATAAGTTTACATACATTCAAACGCGTACATTTTTAATTTATTCAACTAGGTGATGATGGAAGGTGAAAAGTCACGTGGTTTTGGATTCGTTTGTTTCGCTCGTGCCGAGGACGCCGCACGCGCCACACGGGACATGCGCAGAAGAGTCGACGACGTCAACCGGAAGCCGCTGTACGTAGCACCCGCGCAGCGCAAAGAGGAGAGGCAAGCGTTCTTCCGCGAGAAACTCAAGTCTCGCCAGAACGAAACTCGCTCGGCGGAGACGGAAGCTAGCCAGAAATGCAGTGCTTTTCTTCAGAGCATCAAGGAGCAGGATATCCCGGAATCTCAGCGAACGTCCAAGGAAGCTGCTCTTCACTTTCCCGGGGGTGACATCTCGAACTCGACGCCCAAGGTGGATCACGCGGCTAGGTCTGAGAGTATATTAGCAGGAGATCCGATACACGGAAAGTTAGGATGTTCTCTTTATTCGAATTCCGACGGTCAAACACCGGATAGCCAAAATGTTCAAGTTAATAAATTTCATAACCTTCATCGGCCTTTCCCTAAACGTAATAATTTTTATAATTTTGAATGTTTTAATGTTGAAAATTTGAGAACCCCTTTGATTAAACCCACTAGAATGACAAACCCTAACGAAGAGAACACCTTACTTTCGAATAACCGCATCGAATCGGAGTCGAATTCATCCCTGCCTGGTAATCTCTCAGACGAAAACGAACAGAATCTGGGAACGTCAATACTCAACAACATCAACTCCATACTCTCAACAAAAACAGCACTATCACCAAAAAGTGCCAGCGAAATTCCTGGATTTAGAAAAACGAATTTCCCGTGGAAAGGTAACGAAACGGCAGATTCTATATTTAGCTTCGGGAAAACCATCTACTCCGAAACGTGCACGGAAAACTGCAAGAAGCCTCTATCGCCAATTGGAAGTAAATTCTCATTCTCCGATCGGAAAAATTCTTTAAACCGCAGCTTTGTCGAAAAACCGAGACCCAATCAGAACAGCAGCCTTCGTCCCCGCCCCAACAGCAAGCTGACCCCTCTTGTGTGTGAGAGCAAAGAAGACACCACCAAACCCAGCAAAACTAGCAACGACGAAACCGTATTCTGTTTCTCCGGATCAACCCAGAATATCCCAAACCGCTTCATATTAAAGAGAGATTTCCCCATCTTTGATACCTTGCAAGATTCCCAAAACGTCGCCAATTTCACCAAGTCTGTCGTCCACGAATCCCCGTCTCCCCGGGCACCTTCCCCGTCCACGATCTCTAAAAGCACGTCTTCTAGCGAGATATTCACATTCTCCGGCAGCGGAAACAGTGACGTCACCCAGATCGTCCTTGACCCCTTAAAAAGCCCACAAGGTCAACATCCGTACTGCAACAACGAACCTGGACTACGCAGGAGTTCCAATGCCTTGAAGAGACGCAGTGATTCCTCCTTCGAGGCCGACGCTGAAGAGTTTGGGTTGAACTCCTTCACCCCATGGCCGGCCAAGAGAAGAATGATAGCGCCTCTACACGAGGCAGAACCCATTGAGGAGGTACACGTAGTCAGTAAAATTGCTTTTCGTAGGATATAGTTATTTTAATAGATTTATGAAAGAAAATTTAATGAATAGAAAATTCAACAAGTTCTGAAACATTTTTTCTATATTATACATTAATATTATTAAACCCAAATTAATGTGGGGGAAAAAACAGCCGATTATTTTTTTCTAAATTATCATTATGTTTTTCCTTACGACGGTAAAATCAAAGGGGTATGTACAGAGGCGTATCCAGGTTTTCGTTGTAGGGGGAGCGAAAAGAGCAAAAAAGGCGCCGAATTTTTAACACGTTCTATATACGTGTATTATATATATATATATATATATATATATATATATATATATATATATATATATATATATATATATATATATATAATTACTAGCTGTATGTCATTACTTCGCTATGATGTAAAATAAATTAAAAGTAGCACTCTGAAGAAATAAGAAAAAACACACAATGTAGGCCGACAAAATATTGCATCAATCTAAACAAAAAATATACACACACTACAACCAAAAACAATGAACGTAACACAATTTGTTTTGTAATTCTTGTAAAAAAAAAATTCTTACATAATAATTCCTGGGAAATTTTTTAAGACAAGTGAAATAGGGGAAATAATCACTCTCTTAATATAAATATGTATATATCTACACATTTAATTATAAATGTCAAAACAAATAAATAATTACTTTAGAATATAATGACACTGTTTAACACTATTCGTGTTTACAAAATGTTTTTGTCTGTAATCGGAACTTAATATATCGTCATCATAAATGCTAAAGTATTACAGCATAATGAAAATTTTTAAAATCAGAGGTGGTATAAAAACACGCTTTTCGATGAAATATCAAAACATTTGGAATAACTGCCTACATTTAACTAAATATCGGTGTTTTAGTTCAGATCATATATTTTAATTAACTACTGCTTCTTTGTGTTCTTTAAAGATCATTTTTTTAACATAGTGATAGGTATGGGTTAGATCACTGTATTGATCACACACCTTTTGACAGATAATTGCAAAAACAATATTCACAGAGTTTTACGTTTAAAAAGCTAATTTTCTGGCGGCATGGTACTTTGGTACATCATTACGCGTTTTTCTACATGTACTTAACAGATCAGTTCGGGGTGGGTTGGGTGGGGGGGGGGGGCGGAGGTGGGTTCAACTTCATTCACCACTGTCCGGTCACTTTAGGTCAATTATCCAACCCAGGTGTGACATTAATGTCGCTCTACACCATCGTGGTGGTGAGGTGTGTGTGTGGGGGGGGGGGGGGGGGGATAACCAACTCAGAGTGAACGTATCGTCAGTTTTTAGATGACTGTTTTAAACATACATATATATTACACAAATATAAATTACACAACTATATATTACATAAATAGATTTAAGTAAGTAGCAGTGGTATTATGACAATATTTTTTTTACAGAGGGGTCCATGGGGGAGGGGGGTTGTAACTGTTTTATATAATTGGTAATCGTAATCAAACTGTCATAATACTACTACTTCATCGTGATGACGTTGTTGACCTTGTCAAAATTTCCTCACCACTACGCAGTTTGCTCATAAGTAAATTTAAATAGAGGTGCCACATCAGGTGTATTTGTTTCTGTATTGTAATTTTAAAAAAAAAATTATCACGCGATTCAAACTGTATATATAAAGTAATTATGTGTGAAGTTTTATGTATAACATTTTCTAATTCAATTATTCGTAAGCAAATACATTATACAGTTGCCTTAAACTTAACACCCCTCTTGCCAAGTGGTAATACCCGTAGAGCTTTTATTAAACATTGCAATGCATCGTAATGGTTATTTTTAGAATGGCAAACTGATGCAGCTGTTAATACGTGTTGTAAAGGTAGACACTACTAGACTATTACAATAATGCTTAATTGCTGCATGAAAAGAAATCTTGTGCTTTACATAGATGTGCCGACCAAAAATATTTTTTTAACAAATATCATTCTTTAAAACTTTGAGTTTAAAAAGTTTCCAAAAAGGCGCTATTTTGCTGAAAATGGCCAGAGGGGGAGCGGTCGCTCCCCCTGCTCCCCCCCTGCGTACGCTACTGGGTATGTAGGTAGACGTGATCGGGGTGGAAAAACTTATCTCAATGTAGACATTAACTTCTTTGTCTAACTACAAAAGTGTTGGACAGGTCTCTCCTGTTAAGCGCATGGTTGCTAAACCGACAACTTCTTAAGTTCAAACCCTTTTGTGACATAAGGCTCGATAGCTGGGGATAACAAACCAACTAGGAGAGAACACTCCAAAACAACTACTGTCTTGTAATTTGTTCTTAACTATACAAAGTCTAAGGAAGCAACTCCAAAAAAAAACAGCAAGCTAAAATCGGAGTCAATAGCCTATATGTAGCATACCAGGTTGACATGTAATTGTTTTTGAGGGTATCTCTTCCAACACTAAAATTAAGAACGAAGAGAAGACGAAGGCTTTGAAAGCAAATCCAAAAGAACAGCAAGCTAAAATCGAATTCAATTGCCTAAATGACGCCTAACAGGTTGACATGTACTATTTAATTTATTTTAAAGGACAAGCCCGTCTATAATTTGTATTCGTTGTAATCGCATTTACTTTTCAAAGGTTCGAGGTTCGTCGCCATCTTTTGACATCCCCGGCTACGGTCACTTGAGTCTGCGACTGATGTCCGGCTGGCCGGTCGAGCAGCAGAAGATGACCCTGATGGATCCAGTCAAGGCCAGCCTGAAAGACATTCTCCAAGAAATGCTAGAAACCGATGACCAGGTGTCCAAATCGTGAGTCGTTTTCCCACATTCGTTTGTGTTGTCTTATTTTAGTAAGTACAGACATTTCATTCATCTACGGCAGACTTGATAATATCACTTTTATTATTACTTAAAATGTAGTCACCACTGAGTAATATAACACTCAATATATGTACAGAAACATGTTAATACAGTTTAATTTTAACAATAAGATTAACTTCCCAGAGGGTATGAAATCCTGGGGGAGGAGGAGGGAGAGATATTTGGCCAGTGTTTCTTTCAGATATTTAGCTCCAAATATGCAGACTTTTGAAAAATTAAATTGGTTATACTATTTTGCCCAAAGAAGAGGCTTTGGGCGTTCTACCAACCCTAACCCCTTGAGAAATGTCTCCAAACAACACTGCACAAAGCATGACTCGTGTTTTTCAGGAACCAGGAGCAGCACCTGAGCCAGATTGTCCAAGAGTTGGTCTACAGGAACTGGACAGTGACGTCATTAAGTGAGAGGCTAATGGCTATGATAATGGAGATGGATGTCGGCGAAATCCTTAACCTTCTGCAGTCGAAAGATCTAATCGTATATCTGGTTAGTTATCGAATCCATTTATATATATATATAAATAAATATATATATATATATATATATATATATATATATATATATATATATATATATATATATATATATATATATATATATATATATATATATATATAGACATATACACATATGTATATATATTTAACTATATATAACTATATATATATATATATATATATATATATATATATACAAATAAATATATAGGCTTATAAATATAATAAAAATGATATACAGCTGGAGGCTAATTAATGAAAATTAAAACTTCATAATTTAAATGTGCTGAACTTTGGTCATTTTGCAGAAATCAAAAATTCATTGCAAAGAGAAAATAAGTGTTTTATAATTATAAGCTTCTGTTGCTTCCTTACAATATGCAATGAAAGTGTAACTATGTAACTGTTTTAATTTTTAGGACCACTACTTCATTCTTTCGATTATCCAAAATTCATTTTCCTATTTTCATAAGCTGTAGAGTAAACATGTTAATATAATATTTTGTTTTGAATTGGCCTAGATTTTAGAAGGATTAACGCAAATTCACAACTATCAAGACGAGACCCAACCACCGGATAGAGAGAATACGACCAGTGTGGTGGAGGTTGACCACACATCAACACTGCCCCCTGCGGATGAACCCGAACCTGATAACGACCCCCCAACCAATACCTCAGATCTATAAAACTTGAACGATGTAACGAAAAGCCCAAATTAAAAATGTTTGAGAGCTATTATAAATTTAGAGAATATCTGGTTTAGAATAGATATTATAACTCAATTGTATTAGCATGATGCTATAGTTAACTTGGAAATTTGGTAGGGAGAATATAAACTACGATAACTATCGTAAATATTTATAAATTTTATTTTAAATACATATTAATATTTTAAAAGAAATATCGTACTTATATTTAATAATATTGGTTTTTTAAAGAGTGTTATCTTTGTTAAAAGAAAATTAGAGATATGTTTACTTAAAAGATGTAATTAATAAAATTCAAGTGTTAATTAAATTTTAAAATGAAAACCACGTCACACCCGCCCTGGTGTTACCGCTGGTCAGCTGATTCAGCTGGTTAGTGAAGAGACCTGGGTTCGAACCCACACCCCTCGGCCCCCAATCCTCGCGTGTTGCCTCCCTGTCAGTGTGTCGCGTCTAGAGGTGTGTGCTACATTTTTATTGCATGTTATTTCCTAATTAAATAACGTGTAACTAAGATTCACACTATTTTCTGTGTTTTCCTTATTATTTTTTTTTATGTCTTGTTGGCACATTATTATTGCAGGTCTAAAGCAGTAAGATAGATGATCAATTAAAGGTATTCTTTCTATCACTAACGAAAAAACGAAATTATTTACTTGTAGATAAGAACGAGATAGTTAAAGTCTTCTTCTTCTTCTTCGTTCTTAATTTTAGTGTTGTAAGTGATCCCCTACAAAACAGTTAACCATACGTTTCAACTGGTTATTCACTATAGTTAAAGTAAATGCTATGCAATAGAAAGTGTACCTTAAAATGTACAAGAAATAAAAGTGGTAATCTGCTTGATGTTAAATTAACGAAGACCACACTGGATGAACCACAGATGTCCACGTTTTTAGATTTTTTTTAGTTAGGGTCACAGTCATACTGGTGTTTCATGTATAACAATATGAAAACGTAAAAAAAAAACAACCTCGAACACCTCAATATATAGGATTGTAAAATCATTCCACAATAGAACAGCAAAGGATCTCGAACACAAAATCTCCTTTTTTTTTCTTCTCAAAAGTAGAAAACTGTGACAGCTGTAGTTTACTCCACATAATAATTCAGTAGATAAGTAAGCTCAAATATCTGTTAAAAAGAATAATATTTCAGTTTAAATAAAGCATGCATAAAATAAACTGAAATGTCTTAATGAAAACCAGACACTACCATACCCACATTTATAAAAAAAAGTGTCGCAACAATCAATAAACATTTGATTTGATGCCTAAAGTATCGAGAATATCTTTAGACCATTCTAAGAGCATCAACCATTTTAGCCTTAAAACAAGACACATTTTTAAATAAGCCTAAATTATTGAAACTATAATTTATTACAATAGAAAAAGTATTACCATACTTTAAAAAATACAGATGTGTACATTAAAAAATAGGCCAATCAGAACTGACAATCAGACTGTAGTGAAATTGTGTTCAAGTATACAGTTAATAACACTTTCAAAACTCAAGCAAACTAAATTGTTTGTACAGTATTTTATTAATTCATAAAGTAGTCGTTTTAAGAAAACAAAAACAGGTTCTACCCAAAAACTAGAAATTATTTTTAAAACAGATTCAATTAATTTTCATCGTTTTTTCTGGGGAACTTTAGCAAATTCTTTTACTTCAATTTTAAAAAACGTCAACTGTTAAATAAAATTAGGTCATAATCCAGAATTAAAACATAAAATAGCGTTGTTACATTCAGCGATAAAGTACAAAACATTGATGTTCTTAATGAAGTGTTAAAGAGAAAAAATCTTGCGGCATTTTAACCTAAACTTGAGGTTAAAGAAAAAATCTTGCGACAGGTTAACCTAAACTTGAGGTTAAAGAAAAAATCTTGCGGCAGGTTAACCTAAACTTGAGGTTAAAGAAAAAATCTTGCTACAGGTTAACTTAAACTTGAGGTTAAACCTCAGGTAGATAACCAGGTGCACGCCAGCGTGGATGTGAGTACAGGTGTAGCCGATGGTCTCAGTGATGTTGTACAGCTGCCAGTACTTGCCCGTGGAGTTGAATCCCGGGATGAAAACAGCCGCTAGGCTGTTCAATGAGAGGATCATTACCGTGAACATCAAACAGCACGCCACCGTGACAACCTGTCGGATCACGTGGAGATCACGTTTGGTTAGAATATTTTTATCACCGTGATCCTCTTCGTAGTCGTGACTTGATTTTTTTATTTCCGGTTTTCGTTTATTTCCTGACGTCATTTTCAATCTCATTGCTGACGCCTCTACTAACGACGATGAAAGGATAACGGAACAGATAAGAACGATGACGAAAATTGCATTAGGGTAGGCTGTTCTGTTTAACAGATTGTTAAATTCTACAGATGATTTGAAGTCTTTAGAAAACCAACCAACTAGCTGTGATCTGTTGGTTTGCGGGTTCGAAACCCAAATCAGTCCCATTGAAGTGAAAACAGGAAGTCTAGACGTTAAAGCTGTGATCACTATAATAGTCAGAACGATGAACGTCCGCTTTAATGTGAACACGGATTTAAACTTGAGGGCTATGACAACACAGCAGCATTTGGCAATGGCTACATAGGCGATTATTCCTAAAGATATATCTAAAAATAGACCTTGGTAGTACACAGCTATTCCTGCTAGAAAAAACGCGTTTATCGGCATAGATCTCGTAGTGCCAGAGAGTCCTATTACTGTAGCAGAGGCGGGTAGGGAGGAACAGAGCAGGTAGGCGAGGTCAGTAGTAGACAGTGCCAGAAACGACGCCATCATGCTGTCCTTGACCCCCATGGTGACGAAGACGAGAATGTTGATGATGTTGGTGATGATGCCGATGATGATGACGCACGGCCAGATGCCGTAGAAGATGGCGTACTGGATAATGGCGTATAGGCGCTCGTTAACAAACGTGACCACGTACTGCTCTACGACCGGTGCAATTGTAGCGTTGGGTGCGGACATTATACCGTTGTATTTCGCATCTAATTAGGATCCTCGATTTCACTTATTTATCCGTATATATTGTAAATCAAAATTTTAAATACGTTAATTACAACTACACTACGCTAAATATTTTGTAGGTTATAGTAGTTCTATTGTTGTTTTTAAATATTTATTTTGTAAATGCAGATTATATCTCGAAAAAAGGGAAATTACTTTATTGCACCTAATTATATTTGTACTTATAAAATGTTATTTAGAATCAAACATTTCGACTACTTTAGAATAAATACATATGAAACAACAGAGTAGATACATATGACTAAAATAAATAAAGTTCTAAAAGGGGAGAGTTTAAATATTTTTTATTGCGCAGTAAATTTGTGTTATTTATACATACAAAAATAATTATTTTTTTCAGGTATTACTTTTTAATCAACTTAATTTTCTGTTTGCGTTTTTAATCAGCCCACTTTTTAAAAACTAATTTATTTCTCACACATCCGACTACATCGACTAAGATAATTAGGAATGGATAATGATTATTTACACTAATCAACTGGTTTAATCAATTTTTAGAACTAACCTGGGTTATAATTGCTTTTCTTATTTGACGAATTTAAAATGCAAACAGTTTAATTTTGTACGAAGACACATTAAAAATTGAAAATATAAAAACTGTTAATTATAAATTGACACGTTTGTTTAAAATGTTAACACAGCGTTTGTCAATGCGACTATTAAGTGCATACAAACAGTTTATGAAACGGGTGATGGGTAGGTGTTTATGTAATTAGGAGAAATTCGTGATCGTCGCTAATTAAACTTAAGAACGTTTGCACTTAGGTAAGTATACCGAAAAAACAAACGTCAGATATTTTAACAATTATCAAGGTCATTAAATGAACGAAAATAAGTGCATGTGTCAGAATTTGATTCAGGTCTTTGACCTAACGTTAAGGTATACAAAAATTCAGTTCGAAAAGGTTTGTAACTCAGATGTTTACTTCATCATTCTCTTTACTCGGTTATTTCGTCACGTTTCATTTTGACACAATGTATTATTTTGTATTGCTTTATTATTATGGGGCTAAGCTTATCATCCGAGTCCTTAGACAGTGTGTTATTGATCTTGTTTATTATATAATACAATCTTTGTTGTGGCCTATTAAAACCTGAGATTTATTTAGTCACCAGGTTAGATAATTAATAGTTATTGCTTTTTTTTTCTAAAATTCGAAATTCTCGAATGTCACAATAGTAGACTTTGGTTAAGTTTGCAATTTCTAAGTAAATCAAGAAGATGGGACGAATTTAGTTTCATTTATTTGTAGCTTAAGTAAAACCAAGGAATTAGTAACAAGTATTACAGACTAAAATTCATTCGATTATAAAATTATCAAGAAAAAAACGCAGATTAAATGTAGGTTACCTGGACGAGAGTTATTGAAAAAGACATGAAAATTATTGAGCTAGGGAAAAAATAACAAATGTTAGAAAAGCAAAGGATGAAGATGTATATAGCCTATACCCGCGGGGAAGTTGAAAAGATAATAAAGAGAACAAGGTGAATAGCAAAATGAAAAACGAACATAAAATAATAACGATTGTCTAATGGAGATTGGAGTGAGACGTGTCGGTAAAGATCATGGTTGCTCGGGGACATCAACCTAGGAGAGAAAATTCTGAAGTCAAAACCAGCTGCCTTGTAGTTTGTTTTTGGGTGGACAAAGACTATGGACGAAAATCCAGAACGAAAAGTTTGTTAAAATATGAGAAAACTGCATATATGGCGCATAAGAAGTTGACACGTAACACTATTGTGTTGGACGAAATCAGTTCCCAATTTACAAGTAAGAACGAAGAAAAAGAAGTTAATCTAATCAAGAAAATTACAGCAGAATTAAACACGGTCAATTGCGATGTGGAGTAAATAAAAACCTATGAAATCAGCTAAGAAGGTAGACAATCACTGATATAAACTCGAGATGAAAAAACGTAACTCCCGAAAAGGAGACACTGAATTACAATCACATTGAGTCATAAGATGGAGCAAAAAATGCTTACTTATGCAGTAGCTAAGGAACAAATTAAATATCGAAATAGCCAAAACACAATACCCACTAATAAAGCTCCAGACATAAATAATTTTTTTGTTATGTCAAACATTAAAACTGTTATTTTCGTCTTGTATAATATTTTTTTTGTTAACAAAATAATGCTAGTACCACCTTCACGTTTATAGATATCATTCAAAAATTATAAAATGCTTCTACATTTACTAACGGGCATTTGTTCACACTGTACACTAACTATACACTTGAGATTTTATATTTAAAGAAAAGGTTAACTAGTCTTAAAATGTTGTCGAATTGTAAAGCGCACAACTGAAAGCATCAAAGTGTTATGTTCGGTTCTGAGACATTGGTGGATTAAGCAATTTTCAAATATCTCAACTCTGATATGCACACAGTCAGATTAGCTGAATAGACAACAAGGCATAGAAGTGGCAATACTATTCCTTTGTTTTAGGAGGGAAAAGATAAGGTGAACTCTAATATGCAATAGTCACTTTAACATACAAACAACTTTTAATATTTTTTTTTTAAATTTACCGTTTAAAAAGGTTTTTCTAATTTGAAATCTACTTGCATTATTTACCGTTATTTACAAAAATGTATCTTAAGTGTCTATGTTTTTGAAGTTACCGTTTTACAAATGCTTTTCTTCTTTGCTAGTTATGTTTGGTTCAGTGGAGATTCTCAAAATGTCATCTCTTATCAATATCACTGTTTACTGCTTAAGATCTGAGAGGAAATATCTTGCGACAGGTTAACCTAAACTTGAGGTTAAACCTCAGGTAGATGACCAGGTGCACGCCAGCGTGGATGTGAGTACAGGTGTAGCCGATGGTCTCAGTGATGTTGTACAGCTGCTTGTACCTGCCCATCGAGCTAAAATCTTTGACAAAAACTGCGGCCAGACTGTTGACTGACAGTATCAGCACCGTGAACATCAAACAGCACGCCACCGTGACAACCTGTCGGATCACGTGGAGATCACGTTTGGTTAGAACATTGTTCATCTCTTTAGATACATCTTCTTTACCGCGACTTGAAGTTCTTTTCACTATTTTTGTTCTATAACCTGACGTCATTTTCAGCCTCATTGCCGAAGCCTCTACCAAAGACGATGAAAGGATAATGGAACAGATAAGAACGATGAAGAAAATTGCATTAGGGTAGGCTGTTCTGTTTAACAGATTGTTAAATTCTACAGACGGTTTGAAGTCTTTAGAAAACCAACCAACTATTTGCGAACTGTTGGTTTGCGTGAGACCCATCGAAGTAAAAACAGGAAGTCTAGACGTTAAAGCTGTGATCACTATAATAGTCAGAACGATGAACGTCCGCTTTAATGTGAACACGGATTTAAACTTGAGGGCTATGACAACACAGCAGCATTTGGCAATGGCTACATAGGCGATTATTCCTAAAGATATATCTAAAAATAGACCTTGGTAGTACACAGCTATTCCTGCTAGAAAAAACGCGTTTATCGGCATAGATCTCGTAGTGCCAGAGAGTCCTATTACTGTAGCAGAGGCGGGTAGGGAGGAACAGAGCAGGTAGGCGAGGTCAGTCGTGGACAGTGCCAGAAACGACGCCATCATGCTGTCCTTGACCCCCATGGTGACGAAGACGAGAATGTTGATGATGTTGGTGATGATGCCGATGATGATGACGCACGGCCAGATGCCGTAGAAGATGGCGTACTGGATAATGGCGTATAGGCGCTCGTTAACAAACGTGACCACGTACTGCTCTACGACCGGTGCAATTGTAGCGTTGGGTGCGGACATTATACCGTTGTATTTCGCATCTAATTAGGATCCTCGATTTCACTTATTTATCCGTATATATTGTAAATCAAAATTTTAAATACGTTAATTACAACTACACTACGCTAAATATTTTGTAGGTTATAGTAGTTCTATTGTTGTTTTTAAATATTTATTTTGTAAATGCAGATTATATCTCGAAAAAAGGGAAATTACTTTATTGCACCTAATTATATTTGTACTTATAAAATGTTATTTAGAATCAAACATTTCGACTACTTTAGAATAAATACATATGAAACAACAGAGTAGATACATATGACTAAAATAAATAAAGTTCTAAAAGGGGAGAGTTTAAATATTTTTTATTGCGCAGTAAATTTGTGTTATTTATACATACAAAAATAATTATTTTTTTCAGGTATTACTTTTTAATCAACTTAATTTTCTGTTTGCGTTTTTAATCAGCCCACTTTTTAAAAACTAATTTATTTCTCACACATCCGACTACATCGACTAAGATAATTAGGAATGGATAATGATTATTTACACTAATCAACTGGTTTAATCAATTTTTAGAACTAACCTGGGTTATAATTGCTTTTCTTATTTGACGAATTTAAAATGCAAACAGTTTAATTTTGTACGAAGACACATTAAAAATTGAAAATATAAAAACTGTTAATTATAAATTGACACGTTTGTTTAAAATGTTAACACAGCGTTTGTCAATGCGACTATTAAGTGCATACAAACAGTTTATGAAACGGGTGATGGGTAGGTGTTTATGTAATTAGGAGAAATTCGTGATCGTCGCTAATTAAACTTAAGAACGTTTGCACTTAGGTAAGTATACCGAAAAAACAAACGTCAGATATTTTAACAATTATCAAGGTCATTAAATGAACGAAAATAAGTGCATGTGTCAGAATTTGATTCAGGTCTTTGACCTAACGTTAAGGTATACAAAAATTCAGTTCGAAAAGGTTTGTAACTCAGATGTTTACTTCATCATTCTCTTTACTCGGTTATTTCGTCACGTTTCATTTTGACACAATGTATTATTTTGTATTGCTTTATTATTATGGGGCTAAGCTTATCATCCGAGTCCTTAGACAGTGTGTTATTGATCTTGTTTATTATATAATACAATCTTTGTTGTGGCCTATTAAAACCTGAGATTTATTTAGTCACCAGGTTAGATAATTAATAGTTATTGCTTTTTTTTTCTAAAATTCGAAATTCTCGAATGTCACAATAGTAGACTTTGGTTAAGTTTGCAATTTCTAAGTAAATCAAGAAGATGGGACGAATTTAGTTTCATTTATTTGTAGCTTAAGTAAAACCAAGGAATTAGTAACAAGTATTACAGACTAAAATTCATTCGATTATAAAATTATCAAGAAAAAAACGCAGATTAAATGTAGGTTACCTGGACGAGAGTTATTGAAAAAGACATGAAAATTATTGAGCTAGGGAAAAAATAACAAATGTTAGAAAAGCAAAGGATGAAGATGTATATAGCCTATACCCGCGGGGAAGTTGAAAAGATAATAAAGAGAACAAGGTGAATAGCAAAATGAAAAACGAACATAAAATAATAACGATTGTCTAATGGAGATTGGAGTGAGACGTGTCGGTAAAGATCATGGTTGCTCGGGGACATCAACCTAGGAGAGAAAATTCTGAAGTCAAAACCAGCTGCCTTGTAGTTTGTTTTTGGGTGGACAAAGACTATGGACGAAAATCCAGAACGAAAAGTTTGTTAAAATATGAGAAAACTGCATATATGGCGCATAAGAAGTTGACACGTAACACTATTGTGTTGGACGAAATCAGTTCCCAATTTACAAGTAAGAACGAAGAAAAAGAAGTTAATCTAATCAAGAAAATTACAGCAGAATTAAACACGGTCAATTGCGATGTGGAGTAAATAAAAACCTATGAAATCAGCTAAGAAGGTAGACAATCACTGATATAAACTCGAGATGAAAAAACGTAACTCCCGAAAAGGAGACACTGAATTACAATCACATTGAGTCATAAGATGGAGCAAAAAATGCTTACTTATGCAGTAGCTAAGGAACAAATTAAATATCGAAATAGCCAAAACACAATACCCACTAATAAAGCTCCAGACATAAATAATTTTTTTGTTATGTCAAACATTAAAACTGTTATTTTCGTCTTGTATAATATTTTTTTTGTTAACAAAATAATGCTAGTACCACCTTCACGTTTATAGATATCATTCAAAAATTATAAAATGCTTCTACATTTACTAACGGGCATTTGTTCACACTGTACACTAACTATACACTTGAGATTTTATATTTAAAGAAAAGGTTAACTAGTCTTAAAATGTTGTCGAATTGTAAAGCGCACAACTGAAAGCATCAAAGTGTTATGTTCGGTTCTGAGACATTGGTGGATTAAGCAATTTTCAAATATCTCAACTCTGATATGCACACAGTCAGATTAGCTGAATAGACAACAAGGCATAGAAGTGGCAATACTATTCCTTTGTTTTAGGAGGGAAAAGATAAGGTGAACTCTAATATGCAATAGTCACTTTAACATACAAACAACTTTTAATATTTTTTTTTTAAATTTACCGTTTAAAAAGGTTTTTCTAATTTGAAATCTACTTGCATTATTTACCGTTATTTACAAAAATGTATCTTAAGTGTCTATGTTTTTGAAGTTACCGTTTTACAAATGCTTTTCTTCTTTGCTAGTTATGTTTGGTTCAGTGGAGATTCTCAAAATGTCATCTCTTATCAATATCACTGTTTACTGCTTAAGATCTGAGAGGAAATATCTTGCGACAGGTTAACCTAAACTTGAGGTTAAACCTCAGGTAGATGACCAGGTGCACGCCAGCGTGGATGTGAGTACAGGTGTAGCCGATGGTCTCAGTGATGTTGTACAGCTGCTTGTACCTGCCCATCGAGCTAAAATCTTTGACAAAAACTGCGGCCAGACTGTTGACTGACAGTATCAGCACCGTGAACATCAAACAGCACGCCACCGTGACAACCTGTCGGATCACGTGGAGATCACGTTTGGTTAGAACATTGTTCATCTCTTTAGATACATCTTCTTTACCGCGACTTGAAGTTCTTTTCACTATTTTTGTTCTATAACCTGACGTCATTTTCAGCCTCATTGCCGAAGCCTCTACCAAAGACGATGAAAGGATAATGGAACAGATAAGAACGATGAAGAAAATTGCATTAGGGTAGGCTGTTCTGTTTAACAGATTGTTAAATTCTACAGACGGTTTGAAGTCTTTAGAAAACCAACCAACTATTTGCGAACTGTTGGTTTGCGTGAGACCCATCGAAGTAAAAACAGGAAGTCTAGACGCTAAAGCTAAGATTACTATAATAATCAGAACGATGAACGTCCGCTTTAATGTGAACACGGATTTAAACTTGAGGGCTATGACAACACAGCAGCATTTAGCTACGGCTACGTAGGCGATGATTCCTAGAGAAATGTCTAAAAATAAACCTTGGTAGTACACAGCAATACCCGCTAGATAAAACGCGTTTATCGGCATCGTTTTCGAGTTTCCAGACACACCGATAATTGTAGCAGAAGCGGGTAGGGAAGAACAGAGCAGGTAGGCGAGGTCAGTAGTGGACAGTGCCAGAAACGACGCCATCATGCTGTCCTTGACCCCCATGGTGACGAAGACGAGAATGTTGATGATGTTGGTGATGATGCCGGTGACGATGACGCACGGCCAGATGCCGTAGAAGATGGCGTACTGGATGGAGGTGTAGAGGCGCTCGTTTAAAAACATGACAAAGTACGGCTCTACGGCCGGTGTAGTTGTAGCGTTGAGCGACGCCATCATACAGGCTGTAAAAGTGTTTATTTTACAACGTTTACTCTAACCAAAAACCATTATATATCCTATTTACATTAGAGATCTAGCTCTCTCTCTCTCTCTCTCTCATTTTAAAAACCACACTACACATTATTTTTTTCAAACAATAAGACCTTCAAATTTTTAACAGAAAAAAAAAACAAATAGTATGTTGTTTCCAATAAATTTAAGTTGTTTTTATTTTCCTTTTTAGAAATAACAGCCTTCTGTGCAACGAAACGTGTCCAGTTCTAACAAAATTTAGAAAACAACAATTAACCCAAGAAAAGATAATTGTAAGAAATTACAGATTGACTTTTGCCGAACAACTAAGCAAGAAAGAAACGTTAAAGCCTCTAAGATGCAATTTAAAAATCAATATGTGCTTCGCGATTCATTTTCGACTTTTGTGTTTGGATACTTCAAAACAAAGATTCACTCAAACGTGACTAGATTTCTTTTTTAAACATCAGCAAAACATATACAGCTGGTAGTTTACTAAACGTTTACAACGTACACGCAACGAAGCGTCTCACACGAATCATGTTAATCATGTGTTTACATTTTTTTTAAATTTAATGTACTGTTTGTGTTGTGAGCTTGATCTTTTAAAATCAATCTAATTCCCGGTGTTAAAAATTTCTGCCACAATTCTAAACAAAGTAAGCTAATTACATAGGACATATTTCAACATTTATATGTACACATTTATTAACTCTCTTAATAAATGGTAAGAAGAAAGCGTTATAAGAATAAATCTTTGAACCAAAGTGCGAAAAGTTTAAAAATATTTTCACAACGACAACCTCCATATGGAATTATAAAAATGTTTTACTGGAATATATTTGTCGGTTTGTGTCTGATTTTTGGCCGGCTTATTTTCCAAATTGTTGCCGGCTGGTATCAAGATTACGACCGGCAGATACAACCTTTTGGCCGGTTGGTGTAAATATGTGACCGGCTAATATCAGACTTTTGGCCACCTGGTGTCAAAATGTGGTAGAGCTAATGTCTAAATTATGACATGAGGTTGTCAAGATTTTGACCAGCTCTTGTCAAAGTTTTGACCGGATGTGACTGTAAAGTTTGGAGCGGCTGATGTTGAGATTTTGACTGGCTAATGTAATACATTTGACCAGAAGTTGTCAGAATTCGTTCCAGGTGATTGCAAAGTTTGGACCGGCTGATGTCAAAATGTTGTCCGGCTGGGATTCATCAACCGGAACTTGAAAATTGCAAGCAGGATCTAGACCAGTAGTGAAGAACTTGTTTTATTAATGAAAGAAAGTTACAAAAGACTGACATCACAGGGTAACATTCGCTATAAAAAAGAATGTATTACGAGAAACTAAAGCTTAGAAGTCTGCAACAACCTAAGACAAATATTACACTTTAAAAAATTACTGTCGATATTTTTATTCCGGACTAAACCTATTGTAGATTAATGCATTGTCTATTTTTTTTTTTGTCAGAACTTTGTGTTACGTGTATCATTAGCTTTTCCTGTAAATGGAAACAATTCAAATATTGGGTGATGGTGAAATTGTAAAGAAAATTGTGTTGTCAAAAGGATGTGGCGTTATGTTTCGTATGACCAAGTGTGCAAACCTAAGACCTTAAAGACTGTATCGTGTAAACAACATTGAGAGCTGTGATTTTAGATGTTAATGTAAAAAATACTTTCTAGCTTTCCTACTATCTATTGTATCATCTAAAAATTAAATTATGATGACAATAGTTATTACGTTTTTATTTAATTAATTTGATTCAAGGTGATTTTTTTTATCCGTCATGTGTTCAAATTTTCTAGGATATTTTAGCAAACCTAGTTCTTTCAAACTTAACATTTGGTTCAATAACAGATGACAATATAGCACGGCATAAAGTTTGACATTGTAAGATGTGACATGATTTTTTATAATAAAAAATTGCAATAGAATGTATAATTTTATTGCGCTGATTACACAATTTGGTGAGTTCATTTGTTGCGCAAGTATTTTTACACAATGCGTTTCGATTCTATGACAATTTCGAAGTTATTAAACTATTAAAAAGAAAAAAAACGATTATACTAATTAAGCTTTTACATAATTATGCACTAAAAAGAAGAAAATAAAACAATTCAAAACTATGTAAATAACTCTAAAGACAATAGTCGGTCGCTTATACAAAAGTTATAAATTATCTCGCGTCCCATGCTTTGTTATTGTTATTTAAATTGCGGTGCGTTATTTTAAAGAAAGTTATTTTATAAATTCTAATGGATTACCCAAATTGTGGCCTGTTTAGACCCACTTCAGCTTTTTGAAAATTTCTTTATAAAGTGATTCTGCTTAGTGATGTCACAAAATTATTTTGTAAGCCGTAAAAGATACTTTACCACTTTAAACTTAACGGTCAATTCTGCTGATGAAGTAGAGTTCACCTTTTTCTTTGACCTCGGCCTATGATTGGATAGTGTGGTCAGGGTTATGCCTTTTACTTTCCCTAACGCGAGTCAGGTACCCATCAGAGCTATGTAGTGTTATGGTCGTACTACAGACTCAAGCACGCCTTTCGAACACGAGACTTTCAGATAAGAAGTCGTACTGTCTACCATCCGACCACACCACCCCATTTAGCCCGTGTTACTGACTGCCTATAGGGCAGGTAGGTAGGTCACCAAACAGTTCTACGGCTCAATAAAACCTGCATGAGCCATAGAACTGGTTGGTGACCTACTTACCAGCCCTATAGTTGTTTTTTTTAGCGGAACTCACACGAAACAAGCCTGCATTTGGTATGTATTGTTGCAATAATACGCTGTGAGTTAACACAAAAAAAAACAACTGAAGAATTCGCCATATTAGGCTCATAACGTATAAACCTTCCATATTATAGAATTAAACATTTCTTTCAAATATTGTTATGACTGGGTAATTTTATCATTCTCAATTTTAAAAATAAACCGGGGGTGATCTCCCCTGAACTTTCTCGAATATTCTTATATAACTTGGAATGTAGACATGAATTTTAATTACTTAAACTTGTAAAAATAAATTAGAATCTTATAGAAAAAAGAATTGCGTACAAAGCGAACGCCAAAACAAAATGTGCATAATAGTGCGCAATATTATTAATACTTTATAAATTTACATGCGTGTTTTGAGAAATCGGAAATAGCGTAAATTAGTACTTCCGGTCAACGGAAATTACTCAAAATTTGACAGAAGGTAGAGACTTAGATCTTTTACTTACTTGTGAAATTTCATTTATCTATCTCAAATAGTTCTCAAGTTATATAGGCTTTTGAAAAATTCAAAGTAAGAAAAGTACCACTTCTGGTTATCGGAAAACGCTCAAAAGCTGATACGGATCTACGATTTTGATAAAATACTTATATATGAAATTTTATCAACCTAGCTGTAACGGTACTCAATTAATCGTGTTTACACACAGATAGACAGACACACACACACACACAGACATACGGACAAGATTGCAAAATTATGTTTTTCCGTATCAGTGAGGTGTAAAACGTCGAGATTTGTAAAAATGTCGATTTTTTTTTTGTGCACGATTACAATACTTTCTCTATACTTCGTATATACGAGAAAGTAATAATACAAATTTTACGTTATTTTTGAGTATTTTATCTTACAACACGATACTGCATGGCCTAGTGGAAGAGCGCTTAACTGCTATCCAGAAATTCTCGAGTTCAAATCCAGATTCATGTCTTTACAATGTCTCTGACCACCCAGCTCTGATGGGGAAGGTAAAGGCGGCTGGGCATAGTGCTAACCACAGTATCTCTTCGTATACCTAGGTCATAGAAACAGGTGAACTCTACTTCACTTGCCCAACGGACGTTCTTACTAGACTTCATAAAACTTCTCTTGAGTGAACCCAGAACTGATTAACCGGGTTCACAATAATGAGAGTAACGGCACGGGGAAGAAAAACGTCTACGCCATCTGCCTTATTAACTGTCAAGTACAAGAGAGTGACTTTGTTTACATAACAAACATCGTATAGTTTTTATTTTTAAAAAGTGGTCGAACCCCCTATAGTCAAAGCACCTAGGACCTTGTAGTTTATATTTCTACCTTAAAATTGTGTCACAGCGAAGTAATAGATGCATAGCGTGTCTACGAGAACGTAAAGCAATCACAACTCGTAGTCTTTAATTCGCTTTCATCATTTACATGTAACTGAAGAAGAAAAAAAAACACGATTTCTTGGTACGATTTCACGATTTAACTTGTCAATTTTTTTCAAGTCACTATGTCTAACATTGTATTGACCATTTCAGCTCTTTGTGTTAGGGATCTAACAAGTTAAGTATTTAAACTATGAAACAAAACATATAAGTTACACTTAATACAAAGAAGTGACACCATATTAAAATTGATTACAATTTATTTACAAGATGAATAAAGCATAAATAATATGAGATTGTTATTTTTAAAAAAGGTAAAAGTATATTCAACTTACAGTCCGAAACACAAGTAGCCAATCACACAATGTTGACAAAAAACTAAAAA
Organism: Physella acuta; assembly: GCF_028476545.2. NCBI lineage: Eukaryota > Metazoa > Mollusca > Gastropoda > Physidae > Physella > Physella acuta. The sequence continues at coordinate 285,296 of NW_026731582.1, forward strand.
TATTTTCACATCCTCCGTACAACCACATGTATGACCACGTTCTGATCACAATAACACAGGCAATAAACATAATCATGCTGTTAAAACATCGCATTTTACGAAATCAGTACAAATATATACATACATACATGTATACATATAAATATAAACATAAATATATACATATGTATATATTTTTGTGTATATTTATATATATAAATGTATATATATATATATACATATATACATATATACATATATATTTTTATTTATTTATTTATATATATATATATATATATATATATATATATATATATATATATATATATATATATATATATAAACTATAAATTTGCAGGTAGGCAATTTCTGCCACATTTATTTTCTCTGGGTTTGCCAGTACACTAGACAATGGCCCTACCGTATCCACATTATAAGTCAAGCTATCGATCAATCACGATAAATACACGACATACGTTAAATAAACTACAAAATTACTTTACAAAAATGACACCCGACAACCTCCAACAACTTATTACAACTTAACTACAGATTTAGTTTACGTTTAGGATACTAAGAGAAAAGTTAAAAATGAATAACCATACATTGAACAGAAAAACACAAAAACAACGTTCCTTACTAATTTTTTTCTCAGACTTGAAATATTTTAGACATTTATCATCAATGACCCTTCTGCATCAGTAAAACATGTTTTCGGTTATGGGGTAAGTCGTGAGAATATGCAAATAAACAGCTTTTTAACACCTGTTTACCAATTATTGAAGGTTAACCTACGACTCAAAATTAGCTGGACGGGCAAAAATTACCAATGCCGAACTGTGAACATAACTGGTATTGACTTTATTAGCAAAGAAACGCAAAAGCGTTAACGAGGATGGATTGGAAACACCTAGCGTAAACCAAATAGCAACATTGCCACACAGGCACTAGATTAGAAACCACACGGAAAGAGCTAAAGTAGGTAGGCCAAAAACAAACTTGGTAAAGATCAGTCGTCAGTGAAGCAGAACAAACGGAATGTTGTGGGAAAAACTTGGAGGAATCGCCAAAAATCGAGTACAAAGGAGAAGTATGGTTGCGTCCTTAAACTCCTCTAAGCTCCACTAAGCTCCACAAAGCTCCACCGAACTGACGATTATAATGAAATACGTGATAACTAGTTAAGCATGTAGCTAGCCTAACGATTGCATGCTAAAAAAAATTCATAAAAAACGTTTTAATAACAAGCTTTTATGTAATGATGCACTAAAAAGTAGAAAATAAATTATAGACTACTATTTAAATAACTATAAAGAAAAGCGTGGGTCACTTTAGTATCTATTGGATACCTTTACTAATGTTAAGGAAGACACCCACGCTTTTCTTTATAGTTATTTAAATAGTAGTCTATAATTTATTTTCTACTTTTTAGTGCATCATTACATAAAAGCTTGTTATTAAAACGTTTTTTATGAATTTTTTTTCAGTACTTTACATGTTTTATCTACAATAGAGTTACATGACTAAAAACCTTTGCGCGCCTACTGAATATCACGTTCAGTAGGCGCGCAATGGTTTTTGAACGCAGCCATTACGTGGTCGTGATGGCGCAGCTATTGATGACGCGTGTGGTGTGGTTGGCTAGACATGCCTACTAATTCGGTCCAAATTTTAATTAATTCATAAAAAATCAATTAGGCATCCAATTAAGTCAAATTTAGTTTCAGATTGCATTGTCTTCATGTCTTGACCTACGTGCCAACTGTGAATCGTGTCGGTCAAGTAGAACTGTCCGAATTTTCACTCCTGCGTTTCCGTCAAGACAGACTTACGACAGACAGAGGAAGTGAGTTAAATAAAAGCTTGTAAAAAAAAATTCATAAAAAACGTTTTAATAACAAGCTTTTATGTAATGATGCACTAAAAAGTAGAAAATAAATTATAGACTACTATTTAAATAACTATAAAGAAAAGCGTGGGGCACTTTAGTATCTATTGGATACCTTTACTAATGTTAAGGAAGACACCCACGCTTTTCTTTATAGTTATTTAAATAGTAGTCTATAATTTATTTTCTACTTTTTAGTGCATCATTACATAAAAGCTTGTTATTAAAACGTTTTTTATGAATTTTTTTTTTCAGTACTTTACATGTTTTATTTACAATAGAGTTACATGACTAAAAACCATTGCGCGCCTACTGAACATCACGTTCAGTAGGCGCGCAATTGTTTTTGAACGCAGCCATTACGTGGTCGTGATGGCGCAGCTATTGATGACGCGTGTGGTGTGGTTGGCTAGACATGCCTACTAATTCGGTACAAATTTTAATTAATTCATAAAAAATCAATTAGGCATCCAATTAAGTCAAATTTAGTTTCAGATTGCATTGTCTTCATGTCTTGACCCACGTGCCAACTGTGAATCGTGTCGGTCAAGTAGAACTGTCCGAATTTTCACTCCTGCGTTTCCGTCTAGACAGACTGACGACTGACGACTGACGAGGAAGTGAGTTAAATAAAAGCTTGTAAAAATAGTTTGAATGCTTAGAATAATTTTTTAACATCTAGGGACGCATTAAGCAGCATTTAATAAATACCTTGTGTGAAAGCGGTTTCCTGCGGGGAAATGTTAATATGGGACAACGGGAATTAAAACTGATATGCATTGTATCAAAATACACACTTACAGGCTACATACATTTACATGCAGAAGTGTGTAATATGTTATATTGATATCAAAATGAATTACTTCAATATTTACTGTATAGACACATTGCATTATTGAAAACAAAAAATTGTTTAAAATGGAATATTCAACTGCTTAGTTACTTCCCTTAGAAAAAAAAAGTTGCTAATGATTATATTCAGCTACTTCCCTTAGACAAAAAAAAGTAGCTAAGGGAAACAATCCATAAAAAAAAATTTAAAATATCTTCATTGTACTGAGAAATTTCTGTAGTGATAAACACTGAAAGCTATATACTTTATATTATTGCCAAAATAATTTTGTTACAAATGTTATACAAAACGTTAGTACACTTTTAAAATAAAATAGATTTCTTAACTTTTAAACAAAAAGAAAAAATAGTAGGTGTCTGAAACGTTGTATTATTAAAGATGTAAAAATCTACATTTATTTTATTAATCAAGCAATCTGGATTTAAGCAAGTTACACGAAATTTTTAAATTAATTAAATTAAACAAAGAGAAGGGAAAAAATATTTAAACACCGACGTCCCGTAATATTTGTTCCACAGACTAACGATTTTTGCTAAGTTAAACTAATTTTAAATTGCGAGTCGCAGAGAGATATGATTGTAAGCTACGTGTGATGACGCAAATTAAACGTCACAGAGGCCAAGCAGAAGAAAGCAGAAACAAAGCATAGCGTAGTCAGGTGACCAATAGAATTGCAGATGACAATCACGTGTGACGTCAAATGACCACTGAAGCGTGGGTCAGCAGTTAGAGATAGGTGGTAGCGCTAGAGGAAATATGTAGAGAGTTGGATGTAGATGGTGTTAGAATATATATATATATATATATATATATATATATATATATATATATATATATATATATATATATATATATATTTATATATATATATATATATAAAACTATAAATTTATAGACCGGCAATTTCCGCCAGATTTATTTTCTCTAGATGTGCCAGTACACTAGACAACAGCATATACCGTATGCATAAAAAAATGTATGGATCAACAACAGTATGAGGTTACGTGATTTGATTTCACATATCTATAAATGTGTACAATTATTTGGCTCTCCATGCAACATATACACGATAAATCAAGCATTCGATCAATCATGATAAATACACGATACACGTGATAAGCTAAGCAATCAATCGCTATAAATACACGACATCCGTTAAATAAGCAACTAAATTACTTTAAAAAAATAACACACTAGAACCTCCTACAATTTATTACAGCTTAACAACAGATTTAGTTTACGTTTAGGATACAAAGAAAAAAGTTAAAAAATGATTAGCCATCCGCTAGCACTTTGAACAGAAAAATACAACAATAACGTTCCTAACTAAAATGTTTTCTTACACTAGAATATTTCAAGCATTTATGATCAATGATCCCTTCTGCATCCGTAAAATATGTTTTTGGTTATGGGTAAGTCCGTTAGAATATGCAAATAAACAGGGTTTTTTTTTACATTTAAACACAATTAACACAACCTGTTTACAAATTATTGAAGGTTAACCTACGACTTAAAATTATCTGAACGGACAAAAGTTACCAATGCCGAACTGAGAAAAGAAACTGGAATAGACTTTCTTGGCAAAGAAACGTAAAAGCGTTAACGAGGATGAATTGGACACACCTTGAGTAAACCAACGAACAACATTGCCACACAGGCACTAGATTAGAAACCACACGGAAAGAGCTAAAGTAGGTTGGCCAAAAACAAACTTGGAAAAGATCAGTCGTCAGTGAAGCAGAACAAACGGAATGTTGTGGGAAAAACTTGTAGGAATCGCCAAAAATCGAGTACGATGGAGAAGTGTGGTTGCATCCCTAAACTCCTCTAAGCTCCACTAAGCTCCACAAAGCTCCACCGAACTGACGATTATAATGAAATACGTGATAACTAGTTAAGCATGTAGCTAGCCTAACGATTGCATGCTAAAAATAGTTTGAATGCTCTGAATAATTTTTTAACATCTAGGGACGCATTAAGCAGCATTTAATAAATACTTTGTGTGGAAGCTGTTTCCAGCGGGGAAATGATAATATTTTTAATTCAAAATGAATTACCTCAATATTTAATGTATAGACACATTGCATTATTGAAAACAAGAATTGTTTAAAATGGAATATTCAACTGCTTAGTTACTTCCCTTAGACAAAAAAATAAATGTTACAAATGGAATATTCTTATTGCTTTGTTACTTCCCTTAGAAAAAAAAGGTTGCTTAGCTACTTCCCTTAGATTAAAAAAAAGTAGCTAAGGGAAACAATCCATAAATATATTTCAAAATACCTTCACTGTACTGAGAAATTTCTGTACTGATAACCAGTGAAGTGCAATGTACTTTATATTATTGCAAAAATAACTTTGTTACAAATGTTACACAAAAAGTTTGTCTACTTTTAAACCAAAATAGATTTTTAAAATTTTTAAACAAAAAGAAAAACGCTAGCTGTCTGAAACGTTGTATTATTAGAGTTGTAAAAATCATAATATGGCTATAGTACAATCTAGATTTAGGGCTAGGCAATTCAAACGAAATTTTTTAAATAACTAAATTAAACATAGAGAAAGGAAAAAAAAAGAAACACCGACGCCCTGTAATATTTGTTCCACAGACTAACGATTTTTGCTAAGTTAAACTAATTTTAAATTGCGAGTCGCAGAGAGATATGATTGTAAGCTACGTGTGATGACGCAAATTAAACGTCACAGAGGCCAAGCAGAAGATAGCAGAAACAAAGCATAGCGTAGTCAGGTTGACCAATAGAATTGCAGATGACAATCACGTGTGACGTCAAATGACCACTGAAGCGTGGGTCAGCAGTTAGAGATAGGTGGTAGCGCTAGAGGAAATATGTAGAGAGTTGGATGTAGATGGTGTTAGAATATATATATATATATATATATATATATATATATATATATATATATATATATATATATATATATATATATATATATATATATATATATATAAAACTATAAATTTATAGACCGGCAATTTCCGCCAGATTTATTTTCTCTAGATGTGCCAGTACACTAGACAACAGCATATACCGTATGCATAAAAAAATGTATGGATCAACAACAGTATGAGGTTACGTGATTTGATTTCACATATCTATAAATGTGTACAATTATTTGGCTCTCCATGCAACATATACACGATAAATCAAGCATTCGATCAATCATGATAAATACACGATACACGTGATAAGCTAAGCAATCAATCGCTATAAATACACGACATCCGTTAAATAAGCAACTAAATTACTTTAAAAAAATGACACACTAGAACCTCCTACAATTTATTACAGCTTAACAACAGATTTAGTTTACGTTTAGGATACAAAGAAAAAAGTTAAAAAATGATTAGCCATCCGCTAGCACTTTGAACAGAAAAATACAACAATAACGTTCCTAACTAAAATGTTTTCTTACACTAGAATATTTCAAGCATTTATGATCAATGATCCCTTCTGCATCCGTAAAATATGTTTTTGGTTATGGGTAAGTCCGTTAGAATATGCAAATAAACAGGGTTTTTTTTTACATTTAAACACAATTAACACAACCTGTTTACAAATTATTGAAGGTTAACCTACGACTTAAAATTATCTGAACGGACAAAAGTTACCAATGCCGAACTGAGAAAAGAAACTGGAATAGACTTTCTTGGCAAAGAAACGTAAAAGCGTTAACGAGGATGTATTGGACACACCTTGAGTAAACCAACGAACAACATTGCCACACAGGCACTAGATTAGAAACCACACGGAAAGAGCTAAAGTAGGTTGGCCAAAAACAAACTTGGAAAAGATCAGTCGTCAGTGAAGCAGAACAAACGGAATGTTGTGGGAAAAACTTGTAGGAATCGCCAAAAATCGAGTACGATGGAGAAGTGTGGTTGCATCCCTAAACTCCTCTAAGCTCCACTAAGCTCCACAAAGCTCCACCAAACTGACGATTATAATGAAATACGTGATAACTAGTTAAGCATGTAGCTAGCCTAACGATTGCATGCTAAAAATAGTTTGAATGCTCTGAATAATTTTTTAACATCTAGGGACGCATTAAGCAGCATTTAATAAATACTTTGTGTGGAAGCTGTTTCCAGCGGGGAAATGATAATATTTTTAATTCAAAATGAATTACCTCAATATTTAATGTATAGACACATTGCATTATTGAAAACAAGAATTGTTTAAAATGGAATATTCAACTGCTTAGTTACTTCCCTTAGACAAAAAAATAAATGTTACAAATGGAATATTCTTATTGCTTTGTTACTTCCCTTAGAAAAAAAAGGTTGCTTAGCTACTTCCCTTAGATTAAAAAAAAGTAGCTATGGGAAACAATCCATAAATATATTTCAAAATACCTTCACTGTACTGAGAAATTTCTGTACTGATAACCAGTGAAGTGCAATGTACTTTATATTATTGCAAAAATAACTTTGTTACAAATGTTACACAAAAAGTTTGTCTACTTTTAAACCAAAATAGATTTTTAAAATTTTTAAACAAAAAGAAAAACGCTAGCTGTCTGAAACGTTGTATTATTAGAGTTGTAAAAATCATAATATGGCTATAGTACAATCTAGATTTAGGGCTAGGCAATTCAAACGAAATTTTTTAAATAACTAAATTAAACATAGAGAAAGGAAAAAAAAAAGAAACACCGACGCCCTGTAATATTTGTTCCACAGACTAACGATTTTTGCTAAGTTAAACTAATTTTAAATTGCGAGTCGCAGAGAGATATGATTGTAAGCTACGTGTGATGACGCAAATTAAACGTCACAGAGGCCAAGCAGAAGATAGCAGAAACAAAGCATAGCGTAGTCAGGTTGACCAATAGAATTGCAGATGACAATCACGTGTGACGTCAAATGACCACTGAAGCGTGGGTCAGCAGTTAGAGATAGGTGGTAGCGCTAGAGGAAATATGTAGAGAGTTGGATGTAGATGGTGTTAGAATATATATATATATATATATATATATATATATATATATATATATATATATATATATATATATATATATATATATATATATATATATATATATATATATATATATATATATATATATATATAAAACTATAAATTTATAGACCGGCAATTTCCGCCAGATTTATTTTCTCTAGATGTGCCAGTACACTAGACAACAGCATATACCGTATGCATAAAAAATGTATGGATCAACAACAGTATGAGGTTACGTGATTTGATTTCACATATCTATAAATGTGTACAATTATTTGGCTCTCCATGCAACATATACACGATAAATCAAGCATTCGATCAATCATGATAAATACACGATACACGTGATAAGCTAAGCAATCAATCGCTATAAATACACGACATCCGTTAAATAAGCAACTAAATTACTTTAAAAAAATGACACACTAGAATTTCCTACAATTTATTACAGCTTAACAACAGATTTAGTTTACGTTTAGGATACAAAGAAAAAAGTTAAAAAATGATTAGCCATCCGCTAGCACTTTGAACAGAAAAATACAACAATAACGTTCCTAACTAAAATGTTTTCTTACACTAGAATATTTCAAGCATTTATGATCAATGATCCCTTCTGCATCCGTAAAATATGTTTTTGGTTATGGGTAAGTCCGTTAGAATATGCAAATAAACAGGGTTTTTTTTTTTACATTTAAACACAATTAACACAACCTGTTTACAAATTATTGAAGGTTAACCTACGACTTAAAATTATCTGAACGGACAAAAGTTACCAATGCCGAACTGAGAAAAGAAACTGGAATAGACGTTCTTGGCAAAGAAACGTAAAAGCGTTAACGAGGATGAATTGGACACACCTTGAGTAAACCAACGAACAACATTGCCACACTGGCACTAGATTAGAAACCACACGGAAAGAGCTAAAGTAGGTTGGCCAAAAACAAACTTGGAAAAGATCAGTCGTCAGTGAAGCAGAACAAACGGAATGTTGTGGGAAAAACTTGTAGGAATCGCCAAAAATCGAGTACGATGGAGAAGTGTGGTTGCATCCCTAAACTCCTCTAAGCTCCACTAAGCTCCACAAAGCTCCACCGAACTGACGATTATAATGAAATACGTGATAACTAGTTAAGCATGTAGCTAGCCTAACGATTGCATGCTAAAAATAGTTTGAATGCTCTGAATAATTTTTTAACATCTAGGGACGCATTAAGCAGCATTTAATAAATACTTTGTGTGGAAGCTGTTTCCAGCGGGGAAATGATAATATTTTTAATTCAAAATGAATTACCTCAATATTTAATGTATAGACACATTGCATTATTGAAAACAAGAATTGTTTAAAATGGAATATTCAACTGCTTAGTTACTTCCCTTAGACAAAAAAATAAATGTTACAAATGGAATATTCTTATTGCTTTGTTACTTCCCTTAGAAAAAAAAGGTTGCTTAGCTACTTCCCTTAGATAAAAAAAAGTAGCTAAGGGAAACAATCCATAAATATATTTCAAAATACCTTCACTGTACTGAGAAATTTCTGTACTGATAAACAGTGAAGTGCAATGTACTTTATATTATTGCAAAAATAATTTTATTACAAATGTTATACAAATAATTAGTTTACTTTTAAACCAAAATAGATTTTTAAAATTTTTAAACAAAAAAGAAACGCTAGCTGTCTGAAACGTTGTACTATTAGACATGTAAAAATCATATCATAGCTGTGATGAAATCTAGATTTATACAATTTTAACGAAATTTTTTAAACAACTAAATTAAACAAAGAGAAAGGAAAAAAAACACCGACGCCCTGTAATATTTGTTCCACAGACTAACGATTTTTGCTAAGTTAAACTAATTTTAAATTGGGAGACGCAGAGAGAAATTATTGTAAGCTACGTGTGATGACGCAAATTAAACGTCACAGAGGCCAAGCAGAAGATAGCAGAAACAAAGCATAGTGTAGTCAGGTTGACCAATAGAATTGCAGATGACCGGTCACGTGAGACGGTCAGATGACCACTGAAGCGTGGGTCAGCAGTTAGAGATAGGTAGCGCAAGAGGAAAGATGTAGAAAGTTAAATTGTAGATAGTGTTAGAGTTGATCACGGGAGCGTGTAGGGAGAAGGCGAGCTGTAGTTCTTCTTCTTCTTCGTTCTTAATTGTTAATATGGAGAAGGATTCAGACAACAAGTCCAACTTCGTGGACAAACCGGACTGTGGTCTCCAGTTCGGCTGTAGTTAAAATAGTTAGATTGGTGTGTAAATAAAATATGTATCGTATGCTCATGATTGAACATTACTGACATATAACTTTCGAAAAAAGCTTTCATCACACTACGTATCTCACATACATGTAATTATAAAAATTAAAGATGTTATCGGCTGAATGACGCATCAAAACGTAGAATCTAAGGATTCCAAAATGGAGAAGCTTTAAAAGCATGTTTAACATGCATTTTGACTGATAAGTTTTAGCATTTGATGCATGTATCAGTAGGATAACTTTAAGCTTGAAACGTCTATGTAACTATACTATATTTTTAATCTTTAAAAATATATAGCGAGCGATAAAATTATAGTTACATTTTTAAAATTAAAGCTGTTTGGGAACTATGGATTACCCTTATTTTTATATTTTCGAATTGAATATAAACTGTTGAAAAGCTGTTTAGAATTATTTTATCAACTCAATTTTTTAAATTTATTTCTAAAAACGCCCTCAATCTCACGTTGAAGTCAACCAGAGAGGTCAGGAAAAGTAAAACAATAAAAGTCACAACAATTGTTCTCCATGATAAAATAAACATTAGCGGTCAATGGGGAATGGCCTAGTAGTTTATTTATATTTAATAATTTAAGTGTTTTCTAAGTTATTATTATACACTAGCAGGCTAATTAGTTGTTTGAATATTTCAAGCCTTAATAAAACCGGAAACCATTGTGTACTTATTTCACAAATGTTATAAAATATTCGATTTCGGTAGAAAAATATGTTTTCTGACAAAAACCATTAGGAACCAGCTTATCAAGCCTATTTAAATTGTGAATACTAATTTTCACTCATTAAATTATAGTTATAATAATATGTTAACTATGTTGTAAAACGAAAAAAAAGTAAAACGGCAAAAAAATAAAATAAAATAAAAGTAAAATGAAAAAATAAATTAAAATCAAAATAAAAAGTACAATGGAAAAAAAATTAAAATAAAATAAAATAAAAAGTAAAATGAAAAAAAATTAAATTAAATTAAATTAAAAGTAAAACGAAAAGAAAAATTTATTCTCGTGGTTTAAACTAATTTCTAGCTTGATTTAATGAAAATTAGTGTTCAGAGACAGGTTTCGACCTAGGTTTCGATACCAAACATTTGCCTGCAGGTGGTCCTAAACTGTGAGTTAAACCTCAGGTAGATAGCCAGGTGAACACCTGCGTGCAGGTGCGTGCAGGTGTAGCCGATGGTCTCGATGATGTTGAAGAGCTGCCTGTACCTGCCGGTGGAGTAGAAGTCAGGGACGAACACGTCAGCAAGGCTGATAACTGACAGAATCAGCACCGTGATCATCAGCGTGATCGCCACCGTGACAACTTGTCGGATCACGTGGATGTCACGTTTGCTCAAAGTTGTTGAAAACTTTTCTTCGTGGTTTTCAAATCCACCGTCATGACCAGATTGTTGTTTTGTTGAAAATGCGTTTATTTTATTACCTCCCGACGTCATTTTCATCCTAACTGCCGAAGCTTCAACTAAAGACGATGAAAGGATGATGGAACAGATGAGAACGATGACGAAAATAACGTTGGGGTAGGCGGTTTTGTTTAAAGCGTTGACGAAATCAATCGACGGTTTGAAGTCTTTGGTAAACCAACCGACCAACTGGGACTTGTTGGTTTGGGAATTCCAGACCCAGCTGAGACCCATGGAGGTGAAAACCGGAAGTCTGGTAGCCAGTGCTGCCAAAATTATGAGAACTAACACGACGAACGTCCGCTTTAATGTGAACACGGATTTAAACTTGAGGGCTATGACAACACAGCAGCATTTAGCTACGGAGACGTAGGCGATGATTCCTAGAGAAATGTCTAAAAATAGAGCTTGGTACTGCACGGCGACTCCTGCTAGAAAAAACGCGTTTATCGGCATGGAGCTCATGGTGCCAGAAAGTCCAATAATTGTTGCAGAGGCAGGAAGTGATGCGCACAACAGGTAGGCGAGGTCAGTAGTGGACAGTGCTAGAAACGATGCCATCATGCTGTCCTTGACACCGATTTTGACGAAGACGACGATGTTGAGCGTGTTGGATAGAATGCCGGCGAGGATGACGACGGGCCAGATGCAGTAGAAGATGATGTACTGGATGAGGGTGTACACGCGGTCACTTACAAACACGATGAAGTACGGCTCCGTTGTAGAGTTGGTGCTAGTCGTATTGGACGTCATGCTTAAGAATTATATATCAACTTCCCTGTTTCCAGCTTAAGCCTCGTCTACGCATTTATTCTACGAACACAATTGACGCGAGTTTTGCAAATTTTTCCTAACCAAATATTTAGCTGCTGGTGTGGTTGTTGTATATATAGCCACGTAAATGCTGCAACATTTCACAACACAAAGTCGCGTTAGTACTTCATTGAACAGAAATAAACTATCTTTTTGAAACGCAGCCAACCGTGAAGTTTTCAATCGACAACCAGATAGCTCAGTGCAAAAAAAAAAACTTCTGAAATATTTCGTTTTTACTTTGCTTTATAATTAAGTGTACAAAAGATGAATGCATGCAAACGTACTAATGTATTATTAGCTAGGTCGCCAAGTTTAACAAAGGCAACATCGATAATCCTAATCACGTACACAATGTATTGATTAGTCAGATCGATAATATTTGCTGAAAACACTTTCAACGGAGGTGATTATCTAATCAATAGGTTAATTGCGCGTTAGCTGTTGAAAGCCAAAGATGTCGCGCGTAATAACATGACGTCACAGAGGAAGAAATTAGAGCTGACATAAAGCGCATCGAAGCGTGTCAAGATTTTACCACGCCATTTGAGCAAGAGTCCAGACACATTCTCTTTTGATTTTTATAAAATCTTTTCTACTTTTTACCTGATATTTCAATTGATTTCATTTGTATCATGATTTGTCTACGTGTCTCATCGCTTTGTTTTGAATTGTTAAAAGATAATTAGATAAAAGACGTCTTGAAAATTAAAGGGCGGGTTTTCTTTTTTTTAATGTCCTTTTATGAGGGCATTGATTTTTTTTAGTTTGTACTTTTAAAGCTGAAAAATTTTAAACAAAGTTTTTATTGCGTCGTTTCTTGGATGGTTTTACAGCTCAAGTTAAAATAGTTATGCTGGAAAATTCTATTGTTGAGATAGAACAAATATTTTTTGAAGCAGTTTAAATAACTGTAAGGAGTTGATACATTTTCTTTTTTAAAAAAGTTTTAAAGATATCTTGAATATCGTGTTCAATGTAATAGATAAAAATTCCAGATCTATGGTTCTCAACATTTTTAAACATACCCGCACAAGTTTCATATGCACATAATAGTTCTATCGTCCCCACTGACAAATCCGATCGTGAATCAAACGGGTCGGGAGTGTGTTTTGACCTCCGCTAAACCCCTGAGCCTGAATCACCGAACCCCTAGGGTTTGATCGAACCCAAGCTAAGAACCACTGGATCTAGATCAAGGAGATACATGTACATTGCATATTTCCTCAGCTCTGTGGCTCAATAAAGTGTTTACTTGGATTCTAAAATTCTCATGTTGAACTACTACTACATCTCCAATTTTAATTTTTGCCATAAGCTGTGATCATGAATGGCAGTGGACGCATCCATCCAGATAGTGATTGATGATGTTAGACAGATTCATCACGGAGTTCCTTGATGTTTTTACTGGGGATGTTTTTTATGTGGAATTTCAAAACAGGCAGCTGTGTGTTCCTGATGTTCGAATTTTTTTAGATGCTGGAACCTTCTTTAAATGTCATAGCTGGTGGTATTAGCTGCTCTAAAGTCTTCATAGCTGGTGGTATTAGCTGCTCTAAAGTCTTCATAGCTGGTGGTATTAGCTGCTCTAAAGTCTTTATAGCTGATGGTGCTAGCTGCTCTAGTCTTCATAGCTGGTGGTGTTAGCTGATCTAAGTGTTTCATATCTGATGGTAATAGTTACTTCAACATTTTTCAAATACCACATCTGATTATGCTAACCAATAGTTTTAATTCGAATAATAAACGCCTGATATGCATTGTAAACACAAATCGTAGCAATTTAGTTCCATAACTAGTGTTACAATGAAGAAGAGTGTGAAAGGAACACTAATGCGATTGGTCCCTTTGATAATCTACTAAACTACTACGCAAAACAAGGATACTGAGATAGTATGAGCACATGACGATAGCCAACCGCCTATTCTTCTTCTTCTTCGTTCTTAATTTTAGAGCTGCAAGGGATCCCCTCCAACACAATTAAGTATACGTATCAACTGAATGTAAGCCATTGAGGCCATTGACTCTGATTTCAGCCTGCTTTTCTTTTTGGCTTTTCTTCCATAGCCTTTGTCCAACCAAGAACAAACTACAAGGCAGCAGTTGTTTGATTTTGGTGTTGTCTCTCCTGGGCTGCCCTTTTCAGATCAGCAGGGGGCAGATAAGGATATAAGACAATAATAAAAGACTCAAGTGTAGTGTCTTAACAACCAATAAGGTTTAAGGGATGACTAATTGATTAAATGATTTATTGGTTAATTGATTGATTGATTGATTGTGTTGCAATCAAATAATGTTCGGATCCAAAACATGAATTTCTAGCTATAACAAAGATGTTGAATGTCTTGTTTTATATTGGTAAAATATTTTAATTACCGGGGTTTCAAAGTAAGCTTAAATAAAGAAAAAAAACGAACGAAACAAGTACGGCACTTCTATTTTGTGGTGATTTAAATTTAAAATGCACTGTTCAAAAAATCGATTGTTCGCTCAACAGTGATAGACACTCAACATTAAATTATTATTGTTTGTTTGATACAGTTTTAACAAGGTCTTTGTGTGATTCTCACGGGCTGGCTTCGTAAGTCTTAGAACACATAACTTGGCGGCTAACGGTACATTCTAAAGACTCAAACAAGTGATCCGAACTCGAATCAAAGGGCTCATGTTCTCTCCCTCTACCATTCGGCCATACCGCTCCGCTAGTTGACAGAATATAATAACGATATAAATATACCTACATGTGTTCATTATCCTGTAGATGGGAAGATCTAACAAGTATATTGCTATTGTGATTTTGTATTGTATTTAGTAGGTGTGGTATAGACTGTAATAAACTGCTAGTTGTGGATAACTGTAATGTGTAGGTGTAATATAGATTGTAATATTCATAGTTATCCGTAAAAAAATGTTGCTCTGTTGATTAATAGGGAAATCACAATCTGGCGAAAAAAAAATTTTAAAAAAAGAGAACATACTGGCCAAGCAATCCATTTGAAACAAAACAATTCTAAATTTCTAACCTCTTCATAGAAGGTGGTCAGGTTCGATAACTTTTCATTTAATTTAGATTTAATATCGAAAGCGTAGCACATGTAGTAAGCCCAAATAAAGAATAAATAAAGAAATAAAAGAAATACAAACTACACAACAGTGGCGTAGGCAGGGGGGGGGTTAGGGGTGGTCATAACCCCCCCCCCCCCCATAGACCCCTCGGTATATAGAAAAAGTATGAGGGGGAGGGTGCAAATCGAAAGTTTGAGGGGGGCTGCAAATCGAAAGTTTGAGGGGGGGGGGTGCAAATCGAAAGTTTGAGGGGGGGGGGGGTGCAAATCGAAAGTTTGAGGGGGGGTGCAAATCGAAAGTTTGTCCCCGGGTAAAAATTGGACCCCCCCCCCCCCTTGAGACGATCCTGGCTACGCCACTGCTACACAACGGCTAGTATTAATAATAAAGTTTAAAATATTTTACGAGTGCACAATTGACATACAATACTGAAATAAAAATTATATTATTTATAATCTAATGTCCTTTGGAATGTTTAGTACAGAGCATATTCAATTATTTAGTCAAGAACTGCTTAATTACAATGAGAAAGTACAAAATATATACTAAAATTATTGCCAGATTGAATATTTTTTACGGATAGCGAACATTCAAATGTATATGTGCGGAAGAAACTTAGTTTTGAATTCATATAACAATCTTAACTGTGAGTCTCTAGTTTACCTGCAGTATAAAACAGAGGCGTAGCGAGGGGGGGGGGGGCGGGGGGTAATATGTTCCCGGGTGCCGACATTAGGGGGCCCCAAAATGGGTTGGAAAAACAAATTATTAATAGTTTGTGGGGGGGGGGGGGGTGCAAATTAAAAAAAAATTGCTCCCGAGGGTGGCCTCTGGTATAAAATTTCCTTACAAATCTTCCTGTCGTCTCTAATCCTACCTGCAGTATAAAATCCCGCCTACAAATCTTCCTGTAGTCTCTAATCCTACCTGCAGTATAAAATCCCGCCTACAAATCTTCCTGTAGTCTCTAGTCCTACCTGCAGTATAAAATTTCCCTACAAATCTTCCTGTAGTCTCTAGTCTACCTGCAGTATAAAATTTCCCTACAAATCTTCCTGTAGTCTCTAGTCTACCTGCAGTATAAAATTTCCTTACAAATCTTCCTGTAGTCTCTAATCCTACCTGCAGTATAAAATTTCCTTACAAATCTTCCTGTAGTCTCTAGTCCTACCTGCAGTATAAAATTTCCTTACAAATCTTCCTGTCGTCTCTAATCCTACCTGCAGTATAAAATCCCGCCTACAAATCTTCCTGTAGTCTCTAGTCCTACCTGCAGTATAAAATTTCCCTACAAATCTTCCTGTAGTCTCTAGTCTACCTGCAGTATAAAATTTCCCTACAAATCTTCCTGTAGTCTCTAGTCTACCTGCAGTATAAAATTTCCTTACAAATCTTCCTGTAGTCTCTAATCCTACCTGCAGTATAAAATTTCCTTACAAATCTTCCTGTAGTCTCTAATCCTACCTGCAGTATAAAATTTCCCTACAAATCTTCCTGTAGTCTCTAGTCCTACCTGCAGTATAAAATCCCGCCTACAAATCTTCCTGTAGTCTCTAGTCCTACCTGCAGTATAAAATTTCCCTACAAATCTTCCTGTAGTCTCTAGTCTACCTGCAGTATAAAATTTCCTTACAAATCTTCCTGTCGTCTCTAATCCTACCTGCAGTATAAAATTTCCCTACAAATCTTCCTGTAGTCTCTAGTCTACCTGCAGTATAAAATTTCCTTACAAATCTCCCTGTAGTCTCTAGTCTACCTGCAGTATAAAATTTCCCTACAAATCTTCCTGTAGTCTCTAGTCTACCTGCAGTATAAAATTTCCCTACAAATCCTCCTGTAGTCTCTAGTCTACCTGCAGTATAAAATTTCCCTACAAATCTTCCTGTAGTCTCTAGTCTACCTGCAGTATAAAATTTCCCTACAAATCTTCCTGTAGTCTCTAGTCTACCTGCAGTATAAAATTTCCCTACAAATCTTCCTGTAGTCTCTAGTCTACCTGCAGTATAAAATTTCCTTACAAATCTTCCTGTCGTCTCTAATCCTACCTGCAGTATAAAATCCCGCCTACAAATCTTCCTGTAGTCTCTAGTCCTACCTGCAGTATAAAATTTCCCTACAAATCTTCCTTAGTCTCTAGTCTAACTGCAGTATAAAATTTCCCTACAAATCTTCCTGTAGTCTCTAGGCTACCTGCAGCATAAAATTTCCTTACAAATCTTACTGTAGTCTCTAGTCTACCTGCAGTATAAAATTTCCTTACAAATCTTCCTGTCGTCTCTAATCCTACCTGCAGTATAAAATCCCGCCTACAAATCTTCCTGTAGTCTCTAGTCCTACCTGCAGTATAAAATTTCCCTACACATCTTCCTGTAGTCTCTAGTCTACCTGCAGTATAAAATTTCCTTACAAATCTTCCTGTCGTCTCTAGTCCTACCTGCAGTATAAAATCCCGCCTACAAATCTTCCTGTAGTCTCTAGTCCTACTTGCAGTATAAAATTTCCCTACAAATCTTCCTGTAGTCTCTAGTCTAACTGCAGTATAAAATTTCCCTACAAATCTTCCTGTAGTCTCTAGTCTACCTGCAGTATAAAATGTCCCTACAAATCTTCCTGTACTGTGAGTCTATAGTCTACCTGCAGTATAAAATTTCCCTACAAATCTCCCTGTAGTCTCTAGTCTACCTGCAGTATAAAATTTCCCTACAAATCTGCCTGTAGTCTCTAGTCTACCTGCAGTATAAAATCTCCCTACAAATATTCCTGTACTGTGAGTCTATAGTCTACCTGCAGTATAAAATTTCCCTACAAATCTTCCTGTAGTCTCTAGTCTACCTGCAGTATATTATCCTCCTACAAATCCTCCTGTACTGTGAGTTAAACTTGTAGTACATGACCAGCTGTAGACCCGCGTGAACGTGAGTGCAGGTGTAGCCGAGTGTGACGATGATGTTGTACAGACGAACATACCTTCCGCTCGAATTGAACTCTGGGACGATCACCTCGGCTAAGCTATTTATAGCCAGAATTAGAACCGTCACAATCAGGCAAATCGAGATGGCGACCACTTGTTTGATCACGTTTAAATCTCGTGTGTTTAACGCATGCGCGGCTTGATTCTCCTCTTCCGTGTTCGTGTGTTTAACCTGTGACGTCATTTTTCCTCTCAGCGACGACGCCTTAACGAGTGCCCGGGTTAAAATGATGGAACACCCCAACACGACGATGAAAACGATACCTGGGTACACGGTTTTATTAACGACGTTATTAAACTCGACGGCCGCGCGGTAGTCTTTAGAAAACCAACCCACAATTTGGCTGATGTTGGTCCTGGGGTTAGTCCCCCATACAAAACCCGTATTCGCATAAATCGGCAACCCGAACGATAAAACTATAACAAAAATAACCAGAATACACACGACTGTTCGTTTTACCGTAAAGACGGATCTAAACTTCAACGCGATAACAACACAGCAACATTTAACCACAGCGACGTAGGCGATTATTCCTAGAGAAAAATCAAAGAAAAGCCCTTCATAGTTTAGTATTAACCCACCAAGATGGTAAACATAAATTGGAAGGTAGTCTTGTATACCAGTGGTGCCAATGATGGTAGTACACTCGACGACAGCGGCACACATCAGGTAAAGAGAGTCTGAGACGGCTAAGGCAAGAAACGAGATCATAACACTGTCTTTTGATTTCATCTTCAAAAACACGACGATGTTCAGAAGGTTGATGCAAATACCGAGAGATATCACCACCGGCCAAATGAAATAGAAAATGGCCGTCCGGAGGTTTTTATACACAACGTCACTTAAAATTCCTACATCAAAGATAGAAATGATGGTACTGTTTACAGACATGATTTCAATTTATGAAATAAAATACGTGCGCAAAATGGTGCAAATTTATGAGATTACTGCCTTAATGTTTTATACTGTGTAGGTTGATATTGCATCTAATAAAACAGTTTTGCATATAGTACAGTGTTTAGTTTTATTTTATTTTATTTTTTCTGGGGTTTCGCTTCAATGCGTATGATAAGCCAGTTTTAGAAATACAAATACAACAAATACTGCATTAGGAAGATTTTAAAACGTTAATAGCATGGTCGAACACAGATTAAACTGCTCGTAGATTAAAGTTTTTAGCTCATTAACTATCTAAAACTGGCAATAAATCTATGCCGTGTAGATTTTTCTAGTTTACAAATGCAAATCCAGATAAATAGACTAATCTAGAATTTATTATATCAGTTTCCTTGAATGATGATAATAATAATAATAATAATAATAATAATAATAATAATAATAATAATAATAATAATAATAAAACAATTTCTTTTATAAAGGTAACAATAGTGGGCCACTATGTTAAAAATCTACCACTTCAACATATCAGCACAGATTTCAAGTATATATTTTAGAAATTGTCAACAGAAGTTACGCGAACGTGTCCTGTATAGGACTTTTTGTCCATTTTATGAACTATTTACTAGATGGTTCTACTATCACGATAATACGGCTCAACTCCAGTAATCACATAATTCCCTACTTATTTTATTTTATTTTATTTTATCAACAAACATTAAAAAAGCCGTTTTTTTAAATAGTTATTTCATAAAGAAAAGTTCACAAGCTACTACCAATAAACTAAGTTACAGTTCGCTTTAAGATATTCAAATTGAGTTTTAAAACAAGCGCTGTATAAACACCAAAGCAAGTGTAACATTTAACTTAAGTAATTTGGTTTTTTTATCAGTGTATTTTCTTTTTGCACTAATCTAATATATGTTTTTTTTTTTTTATATTTTCGTGATAGCGTACATTCTTTAGTGCAGTGAGTTGACAATTATTTGTTTTAGACATAAAGCAAATATTCTTTCAAAAGTATAGATTTTTTTCCCTTTTGTAAACAGAAGCGGCGTTGATCCTGAAATTTTGAAATTTTAGCTTAATAACCCTGATGTGATTTGTCATCAGGAAAATAACTTTTGTGTCCTGTAATTGGATGTTAGGTAAACAATAATTTCCTGTCCTGTTATTTCGTGATAAAACAAACAATATTTTTCTCGCTTTGTTTTTAATTTCTTGCTTGTGCGGCAAGCCTCATGTTACGTTTGATTGGTTCCATTACCCTAATTAGTAGAACGTGTTCAGTGTTTGTATAGACGGAGATTACCAATTATCTAACGATTTTTTTTAAAATTAAAAAGCTGTCTTTATGTTGCTAGAATAAAGATTGGTGACGTAGATTGGTGCTGGTTTTATTATGTTTTTTATTCATGGCCTTTGTTTATGAGCGTTGAAAAAAAAATTTGGAGCATTTCCTAGCCTATACTTGTAAATGATCAACACATAGATTTATCTAACAAAAAGTGTTTTAAAAGTGTAAAGGGAAACTGATTTAATTCTATTCATTTAACACTTCCTTGATTTGTTATACGTCCATATTATCTATCATGTTTATTTTAACACTTACAATACAATAGAGAACTTTGTTAACTCTCGAATTCGAATCTGGGTTCAAGTCTGTAGAACGTCTGTGAGTCCGCCCAGCTCTAATTAGTACCTGACTCGTGTTAGGGAAAGTAATGGCGGTTGTGCATAGGCCTGACTACACTATCCCTGTATATGCCGAGTCCACAGAAACTTTATTTACTTCACTTGCCTTATGGACATTCAGGCTAGAACAGAAACTTTACTTCTAAAGACACAACACTGAAGGCCTTTATGTTTTATTAATTAAAACTGTTTATAGAGGTAATTAAATTAATCTGCATGTGTTTTGTAGGAAGTGTAAAACCAATTAAATGTTTTTGTTTACAATTTTTTCACGCCACGTTTAGGTCAAGCATATTGACGTCTCATATATTCTTTACATCGTGATAAACAAAGTTTAATAAATGGAAGATTATTGCGTATGTGCTGTTTAGTTTTAGTACCTACAACAGATGGAACAACCGAACAAGATTCATCACGAGCTAGATGTACCTGTGAACATTAACTCAACATCAATGAAAGACTGTGTGTTGGGCTCAGGTAGATATTTCTGGACGAACTGAGCGTTCAGGGGTTGATAACTCTGTACTCAACTCTCACATCCGATTGGGGTAATCTGCACTTGATAGCTCAATTTGTAGACAAACTCTATTTCATTTTTCCCTGGATTCTATTGAACTTTATAAAAACGCTGTTTAACGCTGGATTCTGTTTGTTATTGTTGTTTTGATACATACGGCAAAAAAAATATGATAGTTTTGAGAGATAGCCAAGAAATTATTGGATGTGTGAACACATGGCGTATGTAGAAGAAAATAGGTATTTTAGACAGTTGTGTGGACAGCTAACCATGTGATTTAAACAATCGTGTGGAAAAGCTAAACACGTATTTTGAACTAGTGGGTTGAAAAACTAATTATAGACTAATTTGTGAATTAAAATTGAGCCAGTATTTTTGAATGACAAACAAATAAAAACATGTATTATTTCTGAGAATCATACCCGTGGACATTTAGCTCGGAGCTATTTCGAGCAGTTCATTGCGCTATTTTTAACGTTTAAAACCTGAAATTCTAGTCCAACGTTTTAGAAACGCAATGGCGGGCGAGTCTAGTACTGATCACACAAGAAATATATACGTCCAGTTCACAGTAAATCTATGAATTTATAATTAAAACGGTAATTTGTAAAAAAAAATATCAATAATATACTAATATAAATATTAACATCTCTGAAAAGTGATTAATACACCTTACTGTATCGGGTCATAAAAAATATTAATGAGGCGATCTTTTTCTGGCTAGCGATACCTTATGTCAGCTGACCATTTAAAGAGACAATTTATTTTCATTTACAAAAGTGCCCGTAACACACAAAAAAATAATATTAGATGATATTATGAAGCATCTACTAAGACTTTAGTAAATCTTGTTTCATCTTTTATTGAAATGTTCAGCTACTTGTTCTTGCTGAGCTAGTAGAGTGACGTCTATTGTCTGATCAGCATTCTAACTGGTACTTCGATCTGGTAGTGTGACGTCTTTTATCTGATCAGCACATTCTAACTGGTACTTGGATCTGGTAGTGTGACGTATATTGTCTGATCAGCATTCTAACTGGCGCGGACCGCAAAGGGTGACACAATTTAGGGAGGGGAGGGGGGTGACACCAAGGCAAAAAATTGCCAAATGTACAGAAGAAAAATGCCTTTTTGTCATATCCATTAATGATTATTTAACGTTAAAGTCTTTTAAGTACAAATCGACAATTATTACAAGGTTGAGGTGACACCTAGTAGAGTGACGTCTTTATCTGCTTGAAGTCAGCTTTCTCTAAACTTTATAGTGTGGTTCTGTAAAGTAAAAGTAAAATGTCCTCTTTAGACCTAGCGGTCCATTGCCCAGATGATGTAGAGTTGACTTAAACCCGTTTTCGAACTCGATACCTTTGTGTTAGCAGGCTAGAGCTCTATCTCTTAGACCACGTCATCACATGACCCCTGCTTAACCAGATCGAGTGTCTGAGACATTTCCTCTGTTGTCTTCACGTTTGCCTTTAGTGAGTAAAGATGGGACATGGGGGATGGGATGCTTGCACTGCTCACCCCATCTGGAGCAGTACATGTGGTACCTTGTAGTACCTTGTGGTAAGGTAGAGGGTACTTTAGGTTAGGGTTTTGTTTTTATTAGGGAATAGGGTTCAACTGGTGTGGTAATGTGTAAGGGTAAATGGGATTTTAGCTGGGGTGTGGGTTGTAATAGAGAAGAGTGTTTTACTGGGGTGGTTTTGGATTGTGACTTGAGTGGAGAATGGATTAGAGAAGATGGTTTTAATGGGGTTGAGGTTGAGTTAGAGTGTAAGTTTTTTTTTTTTTTTTTTTTTTTTTGATGGGGTCACATAAGGGTATAAGGCTTTGCCTTAGAGAAACATCCGAAAGAAGCTGAAAAAAATATTACCTTCATGTAGCTGGTGCTGCTTCACCCTCAGTGGCGGAACTAGAAAAAATGGGCCACCCCGCAAAAAATTTTTTTGGGCCCCCCATATTTATATATATATACAGTGGCGTAGCGAGGTCGGGTGTCACCCGGTGGGGCACTTAATGGTGTCACCCCCCCCCAGAGGCATAGAGACCCTTCCCAGGGACAAACTTTCAAATTTTCGATTTGCACCCCCCCCTCGAGTTTTCGATTTGCACCCCCCCCCCCCCCTCAAACTTTCGATTTGCACCCCCCTCGAGTTTTTCTCTATATATTTTGCTATTTTTTGCCTTGGTGTCACCCCCTAAATGGTGTCACCCGGTGCGGTCCGCACCCCCCGCCCCCCCCCCCTCGCTACGCCCCTGTATGTATATATATATATATATATATATATATATATATATATATATATATATATATATATATATATATATATATATATATATATATATATATATATATATATATATATATATATATATATATATATATATATATATATATATATATATATATATATATATATATATATATATATATATATATAACAAGGTTCGCTCTCAATTTAAAAAAAATTCCATCTGGTACACGAATAAATCAGAGGTTTTTCAACACACGAGCTGGCCCCTTTCTAAATCTAGTCCAACACACCAAACTGAGGCTTTCATCAAAACGTTACTAACCGTGTGCCCTGTTTTCCAGAAGTTGAATTAAATGTTAACAATGTCGGCAGTTTATTTCTTTGATCTTAGGACGCGGGTTTGTCCACACTACCAACTAGACACGCCAAGGCATGCTGTAAATCCCTCTGCGACGGCCCAGGTGTCAGGGGAGTCACGGGGCTCTTGGAGCTACCGGTTACATTACTGCACGGGTGATGGGTGTGACACATTGTTTCTTCCGGCAGAGCTCCCCCCCCTCCCCTCCCCCGAAAACAGTCTACCCTGGAAGAAACATTGGTGCGACACCTAATTAGATTTAGTCCTCGAGTGTTGTAGCGAGACTTATTCCTAGTGTTGTGGGAACTTTTAAACGACTGTCTGTGGGGGCCAACTTGCTCATATGTGATGCGCTCAGGATGACACTGACGCCGGTTGTATTCAAGTAGTAACCTCATCCACTTATGCAGTATCACGGGGCGCTAAATCACATATTTCCGTTAGGAGTCCCCACTCAAATAAGTACAAATGTTAGGCCTATGACAGAAACCTTTGCGGGGCTGTACTCAACAGCTTCCCAAGTTTTCATGGCAATTGGGTGAATGATGCAGTAATGCATAATAATATTAGAGAGAAAAATGTTTTTCACATGTACAACTGTATGTGGCCAGGTCACGCGTTGGATAACCTTCTGATTTAGGGGAGGGGGGGGGGGATTAACAAAAAGCCAGACCCTCACACACCCCCACCTCAATGACTATTAATAATGTTCAATTAATTCTAAACGTTCTAATTAATTTCTAAATAATTATATAAAAAATAATCTTACCTGCCCTGTTTTGTGAATTAGATGTGCCTAATACTATGAAAGTAAATTAATGTGTTGACTAGATCTAGTGCTGTCTAGTGTCTGACAAAATGTGCTGAAGTGGTGAATCGTACGGTTAGGAAGTAGTTCATAAACGATACATTTATCTCCTCGATACTTGTGAGGTTGAGAAAGAGGGATGTGATAGGGGTCGGCTCGGGAAAAAACTTGAAAGGGACAACAAAACGCCTTGATCTATGTACGTCAGCATCGCCCATTGTAAAACTTACTCAGGGGAGATAATTTGAAGTATAGGCCTTAAAAGTTTACTATATTTCTTGTAAAATCAAAAACAAGTTAACGTATATAAAACTGAAGTTTCTAGTATTATATTATTTTTTTTAAATTATTTGTACGATACAAGATAGTACAGGATACAAATTCAACCACTATCACAAACACATATTAACATTGAAAAATGTACAATGGATTTCATGTCCCCTACCAATGCCGCAAATATGAACCGCGCATCATGAAAGTATTGAAAGCCCACTTCATATGTAGCGGCTTTTCGTGCTATGGACTTTGTTGTTTTTTTTTAAAAGAATTTTGCTGGCGACAGCGTGTGTTTGATTGTAGGGAAATAGAACTCGGCCTTGACGATGGTTAAAAATACAACTATAAATAACTGTTTTAAATATGTAAAGAATTTGTCGACAATTTTTTAACCCCCTTTTTGGTCCCCATCCCCTGCCCCATCCGCCACAGTATACTTTGGAGGATCGGTCAAACAGTTACGTGTCCTCTATTTAGCTATCAAAGGGAGGGGGGGGGGGCAACGAGTCAAAGAAGTCATTCAAAATTTGAAGAGTTGCCTATATTTTACACTGTAGTTTGTGTAATGGATTTTATCTTTTGCGGAAGAGCGTGGTATAGTGACTGTAAAATAAAGATAATCGTACCGCAGCTACAGTGGTTTTCTTTTACAAACCAAATATTATGGCAAAAATTAAATTCAAAATTAAAAAAAAAAAAAAATTGGTCAGCCGTGGGCCCCTAAACGGCCTCCCCCCCCCCCCCCCCCCCGCGCATTGCGGGGTCTGGCGGGACTGTAGTTCCGCCCCTGTTCATCAGGTAAATGAACAACTACTGACTAGTGTCTTTAACAAAATGTGCAGAAGTGGTCAGTTTACAGTTCATAGACGGTTCGTTAATCTATGCATTACATCTTATTGTAAGAGTAAGGGTGTGGTGAGGGGTAGAAGTGAGGGGTAGGGGGGAGGGGGGGGGGGGGAGAGAGTTGGGAAGGGAAGGGGACAAGAAAGCGCCGATAAACAACTACATCAATAGTGCCGACTTTTTCCGATCGTCTAGAAGACCAGGATAGTCGCCTCGCCGCAACATTTCCCCAGCCCGATTTCAAAGCGTACCGGCACAGTCAAATTTCAGATGCTTCGTCTTTGAAGTTGTCTATATGTCTGGCGGTCTCTCGAGCTATAGTCAGTGCATTTTTCTCAAAGACGTTTGCCGACTATCGTGTTTGTGTGTAACTGTAGAAGAAAGATAACTCGACCTCCACCTAATTTTTTTTTTTTTTAAATAATTTAGCCAGGATTTTTGGGCCCCCAATTGGTCTGGGCCCCCCCGCATTGCGGGGTCTGGCGGCACTGTAGTTCCGCCCCTGTTCACCCTTCCTTCTTTGTCCGGGCTTGGGACCGGCGAGTTCCTCCTTCAGGTTGACCTCGGTGAAGTGTTCTTGTGTCTCCTGGGCGTCGACATTTCAAGGCCGTCATGGCCGAGAGGTCATGTCGGACCGCTGATCAGACGGATTACGCTTGAATTGACGTCAACCAGCAGGCCACAATTCAGCAAAGAACGCGTTCCGACGTCTAGCATTCTGGCTGTCACTATCTCTAAGTGGATATCGGTAGAAATTCTGGATCTCAACGATACGGGACCCTACGTAACTTCAACGAGTTATTCCTATTAGAATCGCGTAGACGGAAATCAACAGATTAACCAGATACTCTGACTAACCACAGATACCTACTGAGAATAAAACGTGACGCAAGGATAAATTTTACTATGCATTCAAGAAGCGGACCTCCGGGAAGTATTTTGTTTTCATCTTTTCTTCCTCGTTTTCTTTTTCCTGACAAAACTGCCTGAACACCAACGTATTAACCCCGACGAATAAAACACTACAAAATAACCCCGGCATTTTTAACCCGACGAATCGGCCACAACTAAACAATCCAGTCTAAATATAAGCTAATTTCGCTTGAGCTTCGCTAAATTAACTGCTAACGACGACATTGTTAATAAAATCTGTTTGTAGGTTCGTATCTTCTTTATTCGGTTTCACATTAAAACAAATTAAAATTTTCTGAAAATTAGTAGGTGGTGTTATCATACTATTCAGCACTATTATACGCGTTTATAATGTTCATTAGGTGCGCAATAGGTTTTACTCATGCAACTCTATTATATTAAACATTTAAACATTTTAAATGTATACAATCGTTTTAATAAAAAAAAACATGTGTGCAATAAAGCACTAAAAAGGAGAAAATAAAGGATTTTATTTAAATCTATTTATATAATTCTCTTCTTGGAAAACACCAAGCTGTAAGCGCGCCTTGCAGACCCCTCTCTTCCTCTCTAGGTATATCCCTACCACCCCCACCCCCACATGGTCTGGTGAGCTGTGGTTCACGCTAAATGTTTACAATCGTAGAGTAGGGTTTAGTGACGGCTATTAGGGGCAGATAATTTAGTTTGAAACGGTTTTAAACTTAGGGGAGGTAACTAAGGCTGCTTTCACGGGGGGGGGGGGGGGGGGGTGTAGGGTAGGGGTTGGGGGAAAGGAGGGTGTGGGGGGGGGGGGGGTATCGTGAATAACGACCTACTGATAGTGTTTTATATCGAATATTTTCAGTGGCAGCATTGGTACTGTCGAATTCACAAATTATGAATTACTGAAAAGTAGAAAATAACACAACTAAATAGTGGCATATGATACGCCGCGGGTCGGCTCGTATATTATAACACTCTGTCATTTAAATAACTATAAAGAAAAACTCGGGTCGCTTCCTGAATACTAGTAAAAGTATCCGATACATATTAGAGCGACCCACGCTTTTATTTTCTCCTTTTCAGTGCTTTGTTACATAAAAGCTTGTTATTAAAACGTTTTTAAGAATTTGTTTTTGTTAAAAATATAACTATAAACATGAAAAGCTTTTATTACTTTCTCGTATAGAGAATGTCTTG
The DNA here is from genome assembly GCF_028476545.2 of Physella acuta. Taxonomy (NCBI): domain Eukaryota; kingdom Metazoa; phylum Mollusca; class Gastropoda; family Physidae; genus Physella; species Physella acuta. The sequence continues at coordinate 313,284 of NW_026731582.1, forward strand.
TAATCCGTGCTAAAAAAAAATCGAGATTTTTTACAAATCTCGACGTTTTACACCTCACTGATACGGAAAAATATAATTTTGCAATCTTGTCCGTATGTCTGTGTGTCTGTGTGTGTGTGTATGTGCGTGTATGTGTGTGTGTGTAAACACGATTACTTGAGTACCGTTACAGCTAGGTTGATGAAATTTCATATTTTATCAAAATCGTAGAATTGAGCGATTTCCGATAACCGGAAGTGGTACTTTTTCTACTTTGAATTTTTCAAAAGCCTATAACTTGAGTACTATTTCAGATAGATAAATGAAATTTCACATGTAAGTAAAAGATCTAATTCTCTACCTTCTATCAAATATTGAGTAATTTCCGTTGACCGGAAGTACTAATTTACGCTATTTCTGATTTCTCAAAAAAAACGCATGTAAATTTATCATATACTAATAATATTGCGCACTATTATGCACAGTTTGTTTTGGCGTTCGCTTGGTGCGCTATTCTTTTTTCAATGAGATTCTATTCTATTTTTAAAAGTTTAAGTAATTAAAAATCGTGTCTATATTCCAAGTTATATAAGAATATTCGAGAAAGTATAGGGGAGATCACTCCCAGTTTATTTTTCATTCATTAACTGGCGGACGTACGAGAGACTAAACCTGTTTTCTTTTTCCCCGACACCTTGAACCGACAAAACGACCAGACGTATATACCGCAGACTTGAACATCGTTGCGTCTAAGCAGTCATTTATTTTTCATTATAATTATGGATAACATTTCAAGGTGTCAATTTAATTCATTGTTATTGTTGGTGCTTTTGCAAAAGAACGCGCGGTCATATAACGTGGGTCAAGACCCGATGACAATGCATTATGACATAAAATTTGATTTAATTGGATGACTAATTAATTTTTTATGAAAGAATTAAAATTTTCTTAAATTGTTACGTAGTCTTATTCTACTATTCTGCACTATTATACGCGCGTTTTCATGTTCAATAAGTGCGCAATAGTTTTTAGTCATGCAACTCATTGTAATGAACTATTAAAGTATTGGGGAAAATGTTTTAAAACGTTTTAATAACAAGCTTTTATGTAATAATGCAGTAAAAAGGAGAAAATAAATGATTTTTTAAAAATATATTATAACACTAACTACTATTAAACGAATTATAAAGAAAAGTGTAGGTCGCTTCCTGAATATTAGTAAAAGTATCTAATACATATTAAGGCGACCCACGCTTATTTTCTTTTCGCCTTTTCAGTGCATTATTGATCAAGTTGTTTTGGTATGTAAATATATATATATATATATATATATATATATATATATATATATATATATATATATATATATATATATATATATATAGTGAATACATTTAAACGATACTATTCAATTCCCCTTCCTTCCACGGCAATATATTGTTTGAAATTGTTAAGTTGTCCGTCATGTTATAATGTTCCCTTACCCCATGGCCTGTCAAGTTCGAAAAGGGAACTTTACTTAACTCATCTTTTCACGTTCGTGACGAAGAATATTGGACATTTGTTTTGACGTAGAGTTAGTCTGTTTCAATGAAAATTCCGTTTTCAATGTCATTTTTCGTTTCCGGTTCAATTCGAGGTTAAGGTGTTGGCTTTAGTTTAGAGAAAAGAGACAACACTATCACCTAGCGCCCTTTGTATCCATCCTCAACGGGCCATTTATCTCGTAATAAAAATAATGCCCATACGTTGTTGGTAAAATTAAGAATAATGAAATTCGAAATACACTTAATTCAATTTGTCTCCGAGTAAAGGGAAGCAACAAAAACTATTTTAAACGTTTTTATAAAATCTTGATTACCTCCCTTATACTAGTCTTCGTCATTTACATAAATTAATAAACGGAGATTATGTTGTGTAATCATTGACACTTTTAATATAGTTATATCCTCTCTTGTAAAAGTAAAAAAAAGAATACAAATTATTTGGAAAAGGAAAGATAAAAATCGTCAACCGAAGTTGACGTCATTTTTGGATTACCCCCGAAAGAGTAACGGGTAGTCTAGTTAAGATTTAAAAATGTAATACATGAGAAAGTTCATGGGAGATTACTTACGCTTTACTGCATTTACGTTAGTATACCATATTACACTAATCTGATTTTGAATTAAATTTGTTAAAAACTCCACAGACGTCAAAGAAATGTGTGGTTATGCAACGAAACATAACAAACGAGAAGCACTGTAGATATGTCGATATGCTTTCTTTGTCGCCCGCGTATGGTTCATGATTATTGTTGGAAGCAGCGTTATTTTTGTACTGGGCTGGTATTTCGCTAAGTATTAATATTAATATAACCTACGACCAATTGTTTAGAAAGTATTCACAGCCAAAAACGTCCAGTTACGTAGAACATCAGCACGGGGTCAAGTTGTGTAGGATTATACTAATCGGCACTCCATCTAATTATGCAAGAAGTTTCTATCAGCACTCCATCATTTGCAGAACGTCTCTACCAGCACAGCCGTTAATTGTAGAACGTCCTTACCGGTACTCCGTCCAGAAAGTAGCACGTATCACTGCCGTGTACCCAAGTTGTGTAGCAGATACAGGTTCTAACTCGCCAGAAAGTAACCAGCTGTATTTTATTCATACAATAATCTATTACGGATGGGGAAAAACAGCGTGTGGAATTAGCTGCTGCTCTAATTTAGGGTAAGCTTGTTTTTACTTGTTGAACTTTATAACAAAGTACCACAAGTATAAATCAGTATATACATGTGGTATTTAATAGTGTTAAATATCACATGTGCATATCCGTTTATACAAGTTGTATTTCATTAAATGCCACAAGTATAAATGCGTTTATACATATTGTATTTTACACATATTTATACCACACCTACTACTAGGCGTGCAGGACTTAGTTTATACAAACCTACAAATTGACGCGTTGACTTAGTTTATACAAACCTGCAACTTGATGTGTAGACTTGTTTAAACAGCTCTCTAATTCGATGTGTAGACCTGTTTGTACAATCCTCTCATTCGACTGTCTGGCAACCTCTAACTAGGCGAGTAGGCTTTGATGTACAACTAGACTTGCAGGCAGTGGCGTCGTTAGTCCAGTAGCACCCGGTGCGGCACTTCATGATGGCAACAGTACAAAACAATTCAATACAACAACAACAAAAAACACAAAATATACACATGTAACACATATGGTTACCAGCCAAGGGGGATAAGAATAAAGTTGTAATTCATTGGGTTGCGGCCCCTGTAGGACCGCAGCTGGTTTTAGTTTTTTTGCATGATCTTCTGTGAGCGATTTTACCTGTGTCCCATGGTTACTTTCGTGCCTAGCCGTGTGAGTCAGACCCAAGGCTGCTGTCTGTGGACACGGAGGGTGACGGTACCTAGAGGTAGATCATGACAATGTATACCTAATGAAGGGCTACAGTTTCATCATTTCATTATTCATCTTTAATCGTCGTTTAATCGTCGTCTGTTTTCTACTGTTGTTCTACATCGCCGTTTATGGCTCGATGTACTGCTGAATAAAGTCAATTAGTGGACAACACCGTCGCTCAGTGTGTCCTAAATCTCAGGGTCAGCCCTTTTAACCACAACACCTCAGTGGTTAAAATTAAAAAGCATCCCCACTGAGTGAGTGTTACACACACAATACAACAAAAAAACAATAAACGCATCACAATCTGTTTTTTAATCATTGTAAAAAAAAAAAAACAATTTGACATACTGAAATATTAATGAAGACAAGCGAATTTTAGTAAGGGAAATAATCACTCTCTTAATGTAGATATGAATAAGTCTACATATTTGATTGCAATTGTCGAAGTCAACCAGATCAATATTTACTTCACTATTAAAAATATAGATTTTTGTAGTTTATTACTATTCGATTTTACAAAAATGGTTATCTGCAATCAGAGTCAAATATATATTTTAAATAAATGCTATAACAGCACAGCATAAAGAAAGTTTGTCAAAGCGGAGTTAGTATAAATCTCGCTTTTAAAGTCTCATAAGAAACTAAAACTTATAAGGGAAATATACTAAAACAATAGGGCACATTTTAGGGAAACGAGGAACACATAGTTAATTAAACAAAACCCTACGATTCTAAACCAGGGATCGTTAACCTGTAGGACGGAAGATCCAAAAGTTATAATTTACCAAATATCGCAGTTTTTAAAGAGCCACTAACATTTTTATTTCAATATTATGATATTTGATTAGGATTATATATATATATATATATATATATATATATATATATATATATATATATATATATATATGTAACTAGGTGTAGTTACCAGAGACGATAACAACGCAATAGTGCAGGTGTTAGGCTGATAACGATCACAAAGCCGCTGCGCAGTTCACAGGCTGACGTAACAGTGCAGATGGCTTATTAATCGGACTGTATGACAGAAGCGGCGTAATTAACATTCTGATGCAACGATTAGAATACGAGTACGAATACGAGTACGAATCCGATTACGAATCCGATTACGAATACGAAGGGATATATAGGAAGGCGACAGCTGAGAACGAAGGAGTAGGAGTGTGGCAGTATCAAGTTGGTTATTGAACGGTGTAGACGTATTGTGTTAATAGGGACGATAGACGTGTGCATTCGGTTATGTGAAGACTAGTGAGGACGGTTGGGGGTCAGTTGATTCATTATATTATTGTGAAGCATTTCTTTTTGATTCATGTAATAAAAGGATCAATGGTAAACCTGCATCTTCGAGTATCTATATTGTGGTCGATGTTGTGTAGACTGAGTAAATACACTCGTTAACATTTGGCACTACAAGCAAATAGACTGGTTACATTTGGCGTTGTCGAGCAGAAGATGCAACTAGACTCGGTCACATTTGGCGCTGCTGGCAGGATGATTCAATTAGACTTGCCGCTTTAGGCACCCATAGTCAACCTAGTTCATAACTGTGTTTCGTGTGTGTGAATTCGGACATTCAGGAACAGTGAAAATTGAGGAACGAGGAAAATTATTCACACATACACGGTAGGAAAGGTCTTTTTTTTTCTACTCAAAGTAAAATTAGAATGTCTACTCTGGACGAGAAGCAGACCCATATTGTGGTCCTGCCCAGAGAGTCCCACATTAACAAATTTTACGGGGACGGTGATCCAACTTTAACCAACAGGTTCAGTGAAGAGGTCAAAGCGGCCTGGGCCTCGAGAGACATGTCACCAGAGGAAAGATTAAGACTGCTGATGGGCAGTATAGGAGAGACGGTTAGGGCAGAGGTCAAATGCCACGATAAAACCATCCACCGACATTGAAGTGCGCCTACTGAGGGACCATTTCATCGAGGGGCTAGCAACCCCCATCTTAAGGAGAGATTTGAGAGAAGAGGTCTACAAAGACCCACAGTTGACCTTCCTTCAGGTCAGGAACTCAGCGATCCGTAGGTCCGAGGATGAGGACCAATCGAACTGTTCGGTAGACAAAGTCTCTGTGCCGGAACAGAAACAATCCCCACCCACAGGGACCGGCACGATGGAAACCATGATGGCTCAACTGTTGGCCCACCTGGATAAGGTTGACCAACGATTGGAGAGGTTAGAAAGCAGGTCAACAGCTGAGAATCAGGGCAAAAACGGGACAAAACAGAGACAGGTTGGACAGCCGCGACCTGCCGGTCCATCGCTCCGGTGGACGGCTGACGGTAGACCAATTTGCTTGTCCTGCTCACAACCCGGACATATGGCACGGTACTGTCCGGTGAAACGATCGCACTCTGTAAGGCAGGTCAAGGCTACAGAGCGGCGAGGTTATGGCCCAAGAAACAAAATGATGGGAGTCTGTCCCGAAATGGTGATTACGATCGGGGACATCGCGGTGAAGGCAATTGTGGATACAGGCTCCCAGGTGACGACAATTACGGAACAATTTTACACCAAATGGATGAAAGGAAAAGACCATAGGTTAAGGTGTGACACAAGCATGCGCCTGACGGCAGCTAATGGATTAACCATTCCATACTGTGGTTATTTTCTGGCGGATGTCGTGGTAGCGGGACAGAGGTTGAAGCAGGTTGGGGTGTTCGTGACGAAACACAACCTAGAGACAAATGTGTCAAAGATACCTTGCCTGTTGGGCATGAATATTCTTGGCCACTTGCCAGAATTTCTTACAAATATTGTCGGATCGACCACACCAGGTCGGGGATCCAAGTTGGCCAGGTTTGCCAAGACCAGAGGAAGGACATCAGTCCCGGCAAACACGGTTAAGGCAATCACATTACAAATTGGTGACAGAAGCGTGAATGGTGATGTGATGATAGAACCATGTGGCGCCGCACTGAGGGCAGGCGTCGTGTTACTGAGGACATACACATCAGCGGAAAATGGACTAGTTCAAGGATTAGTGGCAAATGTATTGGATGAGGAAATGTTTATACCGCCTAACACTCTGGTAGGAGTACCACAGAACGCCGAGGTACAAAGTTCGGCACAGTGCATCGAACTGATCAATACCAGTAGTAATGAAGTAACAATTAGGTCGGTCAATGTGACGGCCGAGGTGAAGAAAGAGGATGGCCGATCATATACATTCCCGGAAACTGAGGACCCAAAATTAAATGAATTGCTGAATAAGTACAGGGATATATTTGCCTCGTACGAGGGTGATTTGGGGTACACGGAAGTAATAAAACACCAGATACCCTTACTACAAGACAAGCCTGTGGCGCAACCTTATCGAAGATTACCACCAGGTCACTACTCTGCGGTGAAAACACACCTGAACGATCTACTAAAAAAGGGAATTATTACAACCAGCACGAGCCCGTATGCGGCACCGATAGTAGTGGTAAAAAAGAAGTCAGGGGAGATAAGACTGTGTTGTGATTACCGGAAATTGAACAATATCACAAGAAGGGATGCATTCCCCTTGCCTCGTATTGATGAATGTCTTGATGCGTTGGGGGGAGCAAGATTTTTTTCTACCTTGGATTTGGCTAGCGGCTACCACCAAGTGGCCATGCACCCCAACGATCAACATAAGACTGCATTTATTTCTCCACTAGGACTGTACGAGTGGACCCGTATGCCGTTTGGTCTAACTAATGCGCCTGCTACATTCCAGCGAGTAATGCAGAGTGCTATGAGTGACTTTCTATTTCAAATAATGTTGGTGTACTTGGATGATATACTAGTTTACTCAAAAACTTGGGAGGACCATCTAGAAAGATTAGAACAAGTGTTTCTCCGTCTTAAAGACATAGGAGTAAAGCTGAACCCAGACAAATGCTGCTTCGGTCTGAAATCGGTACGTTTTTTGGGTTATGTGATTTCGTCGGATGGCATCGCCACTGACCCAGATAAAATTGCAGCTGTTAAAGAATGGAAACAGCCAACAACCACAGTAGAGGTCAGATCATTCTTGGGCTTTGCTTCCTATTATAGAAAATTTGTACCTGGTTTTGCAAAAATTGCCGCACCGTTGCATGACTTGGTAAACAAAATGACAAAGAAACACAGTAAGGAGAAAAAGAAAGGCAAAACACAACTGATAGGTGAATTATGGACTGAGGAATGCCTGAACTCGTTTAAGCTACTGAAAAAGGCTTTGACAGAGGCGCCGATATTAGGATACGCAGACTTTGACAAGCCATTTCGGCTAGAAATTGACGCCAGCTCTAAAGGTCTGGGAGCTGTGCTATCACAACAACAAGAGCAAAGTTTCAGGGTTATTGCGTATGCCAGTCGAGCTCTGAAGGAATCAGAGAAGAACATGACAAATTACAGCGCCATGAAACTAGAACTTTTGACATTAAAATGGGCTGTGACTGAAAAATTCAGGGACTATCTATTAGGTGCTAAATGTGTGGTATACACTGACAATAACCCCCTCAGTCACCTAAAGACAGCAAAGTTGGGATCCATCGAACAGCGATGGGCAGCAGAATTGGCACTCTTTGACCTGGAGATAAAATATCGCCCGGGGCGGTCCAATGGCAATGCGGACGCCTTATCAAGGAATCCTTACGAGAGACCGGGCGATGAGGAAGAAACGCTGACAGGAATATGTGAGGTCAGAGCGTCAACAGATATCCCTCACGGGGTGCAAGCGATGCAAAACGGGCAGACCGGGGTGGAGCACATTTCCACAGAGCCCGGACATATGGACATCGGTGATTTTAATTGCCTTAATAATAAAGAGATAAGAGATGCCCAGAAAACGGATAGCGGGTTACAGCCGCTATTGAAATACGTCCAGGAACAAAAATTCCCAGGAAAAAGGGAAAGAGAACAGTTTGGTCGGGAAACAAAGAAACTACTGAGTCAGTGGGACCGTCTCAGTATAAAGGATGGTGTTCTCATGCGGAGAATTCATGACCAAATAGACGGGACAATACACCAGGTGGTGGTGCCTGGACAGTTACGAGAAGAAGTGCTAAGGTTGGCACATGACAGGGCGGGACACCAGGGTCAGGACAGGACGCACAAAATATTACGACGGCGGTGTTACTGGCCCAATATGGAGATGGAGGTCAAACGCCATTGTGAGGCTTGTGTGAGGTGTCAGCATGCGAAAATGCCAGTTGTCAAAATGAGACAGCCATCAGGACACCTACTGGCGACAAAACCACTAGAGATTGTGGCTATGGACTTTACGTCGTTGGAGCAATCATCGGATGGGACGGAACATGTGTTGGTAATGACTGATGTATTCACCAAATGGACTGTTGCGGTGCCCACACGAGATCAGACGGCCAAAACAGTGGCAAAGGTCTTAATAGAACATTGGTTCACCAAATATGGCATACCAATACAATTACACTCTGACCAAGGAAGGGCCTTCGAGTCAGAAGTAATTAACCAACTGTGCAGCCACTACGGGATCAACAAATCTAGAACAACCACATTTAATCCGAAAGGAAACGGACAGTGCGAGCGGTTCAACCGCAGCATGCATGATTTGCTGCGTACTCTAGAACCTGAACAGAAAAAACGTTGGCCTGATTTTCTCCCAGAGTTGGTATATCTATACAACTGCACCCCCCATGCCACAACCGGTTTTTCGCCACACATGCTACTGTTCGGACGGGAGGCTCGACTCCCTCTTGACTTGTTCCTAGGAAAAAAGGAAAGTATGACTGGCTCATACACCGCACTGGAATATGTGAATGAACATATGAGACGAATTAGAGAAATGTACAGGGTAGTACAGGAAAGACTAGAACATGAAGCACGGCGAAGGGAACCGCCGGTACAGACAAAGGACCCGCCACTCAAACTGAACGACAGGGTATTACTGCGTAGCCACCCGTTAGGCAGAAACAAAATCCACGACCTCTGGGGACAGGAGATATGGCAAGTCGTGGAGATGCCTAAAGTAGCAGGTGGCCCCTTTAAGATAAGACCCACCAATCACATCAAACCGGATCGGTGGGCGAATATTGCTCAATTAAAGAAATATTGGCATCGGCAAGAGGAGCATTTACACACAAAGAAACCTAAGACAATTAGGGAACCGGAAACTACAACGGAAATTCTCATACCCATCCCGGAACCATGTCACCATCAACAGAACAACAGCGATACACATGTGGAGGATAACGGCAACAATGAGAATCCCGATCCTCCCAGAAGCAGAGAGACAGTAGACCATCAGATAAGTGGTCCGCGGAGAAGTTTGAGAAACAGAAAGAATACGAAATTTTTCGTCAGCAACCATCAATTCTTTCATGGTCGCGCTGGTATGAGAACAGACTGTTCAAAAAGTTATAAAAGTGAACTGGTGAAGGCACCAAACGAAAAAAGGTGGATGTGAATTCTAGAACTGCCTTGTGTCTGAGGAATATGATGTAGACACATTTGATATGTGAAATAGGGATAACTGTCAATCTTTTACGAATGTGACGACATTGACAGTGAATGGAACAATAATTTTTTTTACGATGGTGCGATTGACATTTAAGAAGTGCACCTACCAACCGTTGTTTGTGGTTGAAAACACACAAAAAAAAGGCGGCGGTGGATGTAACTAGGTGTAGTTACCAGAGACGATAACAACGCAATAGTGCAGGTGTTAGGCTGATAACGATCACAAAACCGCTGCGCAGTTCACAGGCTGACGTAACAGTGCAGATGGCTTATTAATCGGACTGTATGACAGAAGCGGCGTAATTAACATTCTGATGCAACGATTAGAATACGAGTACGAATACGAGTACGAATCCGATTACGAATCCGATTACGAATACGAAGGGATATATAGGAAGGCGACAGCTGAGAACGAAGGAGTAGGAGTGTGGCAGTATCAAGTTGGTTATTGAACGGTGTAGACGTATTGTGTTAATAGGGACGATAGACATGTGCATTCGGTTATGTGAAGACTAGTGAGGACGGTTGGGGGTCAGTTGATTCATTATATTATTGTGAAGCATTTCTTTTTGATTCATGTAATAAAAGGATCAATGGTAAACCTGCATCTTCGAGTATCTATATTGTGGTCGATGTTGTGTAGACTGAGTAAATACACTCGTTAACATTTGGCACTACAAGCAAATAGACTGGTTACATTTGGCGTTGTCGAGCAGAAGATGCAACTAGACTCGGTCATATATATATATATATATATATATATATATATATATATATATATATATATATATATATATATATATATATATATATATATATTTATTTATTTATTTATTTATTTATTTATTTATTTATTTATTTATTTATTTACATATATAAATATATATCTTTAAATATGAAATATTTTATTCAAATAAAAACATACTCATGTTTCGCAGAATAAGCATTAACGTATTTATCTAGCTCTGCTAGAATAATAAAATCAGTAATCAAAGTATATAGCTTTAATCATTGAAATCTATTTACAATAGTTTCGCCTTGGATGCCTTTTGAAAGTTTGTTTAAACCTGGCTCATAACTGGTTTTCAGTTTCAAGCACGCCTCTAGATTTTTATTTGTTAATTGGCTTCTATACTTTGTACTATATTCATGCAAGAAAACGGTTGCTCGCATGATTAAGTTAACCGAAGATCGTCAGCACTCCATATGCCAACTTCTTCACCTTATTGTAAAGACTATTCCATGCGTCACATAGTAGGGCCTTAACTCGCGGCATTGCTTTTAGAGCTGTCCAGTTGTACAGTGAAACGTGCATGTTTTATTAGACCTCCAAATCATCTAACTAGCTCTTGATATATGTGAACTTAACGCCCCACAAATGTTTGGTTTTCAAATCCAGCAATAGGGCTGATAAGTAGGTAACCAACCAGTTATATGGCTCATGCAGGTTTTATTGAGCCGTAGAACTGACTGGTGACCTACTTACCAGCCCTATTGCATTTGAAGCGAGCCTGCATCAATTAACTCAAAGTTAATCTCATTTGTTTTTGCGTTGAGAGAATCTACTATGACTATGAACGTCAGAATACTTGCATTTCTTTTGAATTGCTCAAATATCTCAGTGAACCCATCCTTCATTTTGTTTATATTAATGCCGAAGCGATTCATGTTAATTAATAGTAGCGTTAGTTTTATTATGATATATTTTTCAGATTTTTCGAAATAAATTAATTTACCGCTCTCCGAGACTTTAACAAAATGAAGTAATTTTTTTTCGAAACATTTATCTTCTTCAAGCAAGGCATAGGCTGGGTTTTCATTTCCATGCAGTTTTAGATTTAGCTCATTTAGTTTCTTTGCGATCTCCACCATGAATGTGAATGTTGCAATTTGGGATAGACAAGTTAATAGGAAGTACATTGAAATATGGCGTAACTAAATATTTTAATAGAATAGCGAGTGTTTATTGTTTATTATTTTATCGTTCATTACCGAGTGTTGCAGACTAATATTTTTATGAGTTTTGAAAATAAAATAAAACAAATATTAATATTTGTGCATGGAGCTGAAGAGCCGCATCTCGACATCAGAAGAGCCGCATGCGGCTCGCGAGCCGCAGGTTGCCGACCCCTGTTCTAGACTGATCTTAAAACCCAAAGTTAATAGTCCCCACCCATCCCCTCAAACCATGTGTAACAGATGTATAGCTGAATTGAGCCTGACAACTTATGCAACGTTATGTGGTAGGATATTTTTATGTGACTTTAATTTTTGATTGTTAACAAAGTTATGACTAAAATGTTTAAATTGTTGACACAGTTTTTAATCCTTTTCATACTATTTGTGTTTTTTTTTTTTTCGGAGAAAACAAATATGGGAAAGGCGGTCATTGGGCGCGGACGCCCAAGAAAGCCTGTTGTTCGGCGGTGCGTGAGAGCATTTGTATGCACGGTCGTTTGTTTCATAAAGCCATTTGATAAAGCGTTTGCGTTTGTGTTTTGGTTTTTGTTTGAGTTTGCGTTTCTTTAGCTTTTTGTTTTCTTTTGTATGTATGTTTGTTTTTTGCGTTGCGTTTGCGTTTTGTTTGAAATTGTTTTGTTTGCGGTTTTCTTTTGTGTTTGTATTTGTGTTTCCGTTTGTATTTTGTGTTTACGTTTGTGTGTTTTATTTGTGTTTGCGTTTTCTTTTGCGTTTGAGTTGTGTTTGCGATTTTGTTTTTTTAAATACTAAATATTTTAATAGAACAGCAAGTGCTTATTGTTTATGTTTATTATTATATCGTTCATTAGCGAGTGTTGCAGAACAATACTTTTATAAGTTGTGAAAATAAAATATTTATTAATATGTATGCATAGAGCTAAAGAGCCGCATCTGTACATCAATAGAGCCGCATGCGGCTCGCGAGCCGCTGGTTGCCTACCCCTATATTAGTTAATCAAAGTTATTAATTATAAGGTACTTTTAATAATGGCGATTTCACATTTTTGCGCCCCTCTTTGGATAGCCCCCCTAGGCGACCGCCTAGTTCGCCTTATGGGTATCGCTGGCCCTGATTCAAAAACATAACATGTGAACGATCCCTTTATAATCACAATCCGAGTTCGTTTTCTATTACTGGACACGCACTGTATGTGCGTTCTTTAGCTGATCCGCGTGCTAGTAACACTGACCCGCTACCCCTTCCCCCACCCCTCCAAGCTAACTGACCATATACACACAACAAATTAACTGTGCCCTTTACCGCTTCATATTTTCGCTACCTTTAAAAAATTAGCCCCATTCCGTTTATTCCCCTCCCCTCTCTCTCGTACAGGGCGGGGCGGGCGCGGTATACCCTGTCGCAAGCGGCGCAACTCTCAGCGTGTTTGTGTTGACTTCATTGTGTTGCCTTCTGCAGACGGCTAGTCTTATCGGTTATCAAACCAACCGCAAAGTTGGCTGCTAGTTTCGTTGAATTGCCGGTGTGCTGAGTTTTAGTTGTGTTTTGTGCATTTCTTCAAGGAGACTTAAACTGTATGAATTGTGGGAATTAAAACATAAAATAACTTCGTGGCGTAGGTTTTGACTTCAGACATCTTCAAGCAAGGTAAGGATTAAATATGAAATTATTTAATTTAAACTAAAGTGTAGGCCTAGTCTTATTAATTTAATAATTACTCATTTAGAGATTGGATTGAATCTAACATATTTAGAATAACCATACTAACAGGCCTAAATAATCAAACACAATCTATAGACTCTAATAGTAGTATAAATCTATTGTTACTTTAGGCTTACAGCACTTACATACATAACCTAGCTAAGGGCAAGGGTAATATAAGCAGGCCCTAATAATCTGATAATAGTTGTTTAGTTTATATCTGTAGATTCTAGATTCTATATCAAAATCTAAAACAAAATAATATAAAAACATCTAGAATCTAGGTTGAAAAAAAAACCAACAGTCATAACATCATTCCGTACAGTCCTGACAATGATTAATGTAGGCTAATTAGTAATTATAAACATGTTCTTTTAATTATTATACTAACGCCGGTGTTACAATTATTATCCGTCTTGAGACTGTTTCTGCCAGTATCACTGGTTTGTTTAGGTGTATGGTCAGTAGTAGCAGTAGGTTTATTATTTTAAGGTTAAGGTCAAAGGTTAAGGCCGGAGTTTCTTTCAGATATGTTGCTCCAGGGGACAGTGGACATAGGGGGGGGGGGGAAGAGTGTTGGTTGAGATTATCATTTTTCTATTTCGTCCGTAAGGGGGAGGAGGCGGAGGCTAGGCTCCTGTGGGGGGGGGGGGGGTCTTAAGAAAGATGTCTAAAATGCACTAATCAAGGCAGATGATAGGACCCAGGTTTTAATGTAATAAATACCAACAAAAAGATAGAAAAACATCGATTATCATAAAACAATTCAATAGCAAAGTGTTACTTACAAAACTAAAAGCTGAAAAATAAGTCATATGTAAGCTATAACACTGATAAATAGATCTAGATTTCTTGTATTGTGTTTTATTTAATAGATACATATTTTCTTCATACATTTAGATTGTACATTTTGATTTGACATTTTTTTTTTGCCTACTAGGCGATCAGACCTGATCAATAGTGTTTTGAAAAATGTCGATTATAAATAGATTGATATTGATTTTGGTACTTGTAAAACACCGGTAGTGCGTGACGAATCTATAGTTTTGCGTATATACCTTATGCAACACTGGCCATGACCTTAAGCATTAATACAATCCCTCCTCCTGCATGTAAATGTAGGCATAAGACCTACCAGCGCATAAAATAAAATCTTGATTAGCAAATAGTGTACCACGTATAAGGTATATACGGAAAAAAACCCATCGAATTTCATTTAACATAATTACATAAAAAAGTAGTGTCACTTTAAAAACTAAACGCTGAAGTATAGGCCCTATAATGTAAGCTATACCAGTGATAATTAGCTAGGCATATACATATCTAGTATTGTATGTTATTTTATAGATGCATGCTAAACCAATTTATAAAGACCTTGCTTGGCTGCAGTGTGTATAACTGTATAAGCAAGCACGGGTAGATGTGTTCGGGGAAAGGGGGAAATCCCGCAACACAGTGACCAGTGTCCTGTTACTACACTGCTTTCCTCGCGCCGTGCTTGCACGTGGTCGTAAGTAGGTCAGGCCGCCGGGACAGCGTCCACAAGTTGACACACTTAATGTCCGCCGTCCCGTGCGGGTGCTTTGTCCCTCGCGCTATCGATCCGAATCAACACCGCACACGGTTCTATTAATAGCCCGGCCCGCGCGCTCAGTTGGGGAGAGTCCCTTGTCTTGGGGCACATCCGCTCACCCCTCATGCCAAGCTCGGCTTCCCTGATCAAACATTAACCCCCTCCCCCCCCCCCCACACGCACAACGTTGCACTGCCCTCACCCCTCCCCCCTCCCACACACACACTGTTCCACCTCTCTACGATAAACCCCACTCTAATTCTAAACACTGACTCCTCTAATACACAACGCCGTGTCAAACACACATACCCACACACTTCCCCGAACACACCCTAAATCACCCACCACCCTCATCCCCGCGCATTCCCCTCATTAAATTCGATGCCCCATTTCATCTGCCAAAACCCTTCCCATATTCCATTCAATCCCCTAACCTCAAGCCCTCCCGTATCCCATTAGTACTTAACAAATCAACCATCTAACCTCGCTTAAAGCAGTTAACACTTTCGTGAAACTCAGTCTAAATTCCCATTAAATGCAAAAAGGCAAGGCAATCTCGCTACCATGAATGCTTCTACATATTTTAATATTAATAAATTCCACACATTTGTAGCATATGTTACACATACTTATAACATATGGCATACATTTTATCCTCGACCACACACGTGCATAACAGATACCATACATGTATACCACATACCGTATATGTAAAACATACCATATATTATTATGTGTGAACTGGTCGACCCGTTAACTGAATCCACGCCACAGTTGTTTGGTGTTAGGTGCCTATTGTACGGTGTGACTGGTGAGTGATTTCACTCAACTGTGCTGACGAGGTGTGTGACTGGTGAGTGATTTCACTCAAGACGAGGTGTGTGACTGGTGAGTGATTTCACTCAGGACGAGGTGTGTGACTGGTGAGTGATTTCACTGAGCTGTGCTGACGAGATGTGTGACTTTGAACTAAGCCGTTAGGTCACGTGGAGACTGAGTTGAAATAAAAGGATACGGTTCGTTGATGTCAATGGAGTGCAGTTGTAGATATAGCAGCTGATTTGTTGGGGGACAATAGACTAATGCTTTACATTGTATACCTAAAAGCCGATCATACTGTCACACCGTATATTATTTCATTTCTAGGAAAATTCTTTATAACAGCCTACACCCACTTGACTAGTAGCTAGAAGGGTAATGAAACCCGAGCCAGCTATCCTATTCACCTTACCGCATTTACACTTTAATCATTGCGCATTTTGTCATTGGCTTGTTGTAAAGCTGTTGCACGTTCCGTTTGAGGTAACACAATCTTTTCAATAAATTTAGCTTTGTGAAGCTGTTAAATGTTGTTGACTCCTTCTTACATTTGTTACGTCGTTTGTTACAACTGATAGTTGTGTAGTATTTGAAATCAGGTTGGATTTTTTTTCTCTCACTGCTCTACATGACACAGATATAATAAAGTAATGTTAAAGCTAATCGTTCACCGGTAGACCAAACTTGGCCTTATCTCTGCTACATAAAGTTAGTGTAGTGATTAATAGCTCATGTTAAATTAGCCGATGTTAAACTAACCCATGTTAAACTAGTCCATGTTAAACCAGCCCATGTTAAACTAGCCCATGTTAAACTAGCCCATGTTAAACTAGCCCAGTATTAAACTACCCCAGTGTTAAACTAGCCCAGTGTTAAACTAGCCCAGTGTTAAACTAGCCCAAGTTAAACTAACCCAGTGTTTAACAGCCCATGTTAAACCAGCACACTGCTAAGCTAATCTAGAGTTAAATTAGCCCATGTTAAACTAGCCCATGTTAAACTAGCCCATGTTAAACTAACCCATGTTAAACTAGCCCATGTTAAACTAGCCCATGTTAAACTAGCCCATGTTAAACTAGCCCATGTTAAACTAGCCCATGTTAAACTAGCCCATGTTAAACTAGCCCATGTTAAACTAGCCCATGTTAAACTAGCACATGTTAAACTAGCACATGTTAAACAAGCACATGTTAAACAAGTCCAGTGTGTAACAGGCCCATGTTAAACCAGCACAGTGCTAAACTAATTTAAAGTTAAATTAGCCCATGTTAAACTAGCCCAAAATGTTAAGCCAGTCCATTGTTTAACAGAATAGTCCATGTTAGGCTAGCCCAGTGGGACCACCTTTATCTAAAGTGTGACCTTGTATGGCGTAATGCTGAACCCGAATACCAGGATATGACACAGTGACTTCTGAAAATAAAATAAAACGAGCCGGCCCGCGGCATAACATACGCCGCTATTTAGTTGTTTCTAATTTTCAATCTAATATATAAAGCTCAGTTCTGTATGTAATGCATTTGTATGTCGTTGGAATTGTACGAATTTAAGTGTTAGAAAATTAGCGTGCGCATTTGTCTAAATTTATGAGCTAAAAAATTACCATTGAAAGTGTTGGGAAATAATTTTCATTTTTCAAATTATAGTAATAATTGTCGGCATGTTCATTCAACACAAGTTTTAAAAAAAATATCATCTTTTACAAAAATTCTAATTATGTCTTTATTTAGTCCTATAGCACTTACTTCCCTTTGATAAATTAGGAAAAACACAATTACTTCCCTTTATAAAACCATTGCATTCCGTGAAAATAATTTACTTTTTAATTACTTTGTTTTGGTGTTGGGAAAAAAAATAATTACATAATTAGCGGGGATTGATCAAGTGCAAATGTTGTACGTATTTTACGGATAAGCTTGGAGTATTAAAATTGTTTATTAAATTGAAACAGGCGCGTTCGTTTAAGTGAGTGCAAAAGACTGTGAATAAGTTTGGGTACTATAGTCGTTCATTAAGCTAAAACAGGTGATTCCGCCCGGGCGTTTATGTTCGCGTTAGTGTTTTCTTTGTGTTTAGGTGGGTTTGCGTTAGTGGTTGCGTTTTAATTTGGTTCGTTTTTGTTCTTTCTTTTTTCGTTTTTGTTTGTGTTTTTTTTTGTTTGGGTTTGTATTTGTGTTTTTGGTTGGTTTTGCGTTTGGATTTGGTTTGTTTTCGTTTGCTTTTTTCGTTGATTTTTTTTTTTGTTGGTATTGGTGTTTGTGGTTGGGTTTGTTGTTAGGTTTTTGTTTTCGTTTGCTTTTTTGTTTGTTTTTTCTTTGTGTTTGTATTGGTGTTTGTGGGTGTGGTTGTGTTTGTTGTTAAGTTTTTGTTTTCGTTTGTATTTGTAATTGTGTTAGCGTTATGTTTGCGTTTTGTTGTTTTGGTTTTGGTTGGTTGTGGTTTGGGTGGGCAATGCCGGGTTTATGATGATTACTAAACACACAGGTAATGGTCTTTAACAGAAAGGTTTTTCACAGAAGCCAGAGCAGGGCCTGGCCGGGACGGCTAGTAATTCATAATTTGTGAATTCGACAGTACCAACGCTGACACTGAAAATATTTCTTTGGAACACTATAAGTAGCTCGTTAAGGACCATAAACCCCCCCCCCTTCCTTCCCCCCCCCCTACGTTTAAAATCGTTGGCTCTGCTTGTAAACATTTAGAGTGAACACAGCTCACTAAAACCATGTAGGGGTGGGGAGGTAGGGAGAGCGTTTGCAGCTTGTTTTCTAACGGCTCGAAGAGGAGAATTATATATATAGATACTTTTATAAGCAGAACTGTTCTATGTTGATAAGGAGCGGTGGTAGTGGGGTAAGGGTGGGGGTAGTGGGGTGAGGGTGGTGGTAGTGTCATATAACATGAAAAAAATATTAAATACCTGAACTACCTTATGTAGATAACAGGTTAGTGACACACACAACACGTGTCAAATTTCTTCTGACATTTCTGCTACATTTACAGATCTAACCCCCCACCCCCAACCACTTCACCACCACTCTCCCACAAACTGATATCATATTCCATTACACGGTGATTCATGGTATCAAGGAATGTGTACTGTTCATACCACACTTAAAGAAATTTTAACCCTCCACTATCTCAAGATTGTTATATAACTTTTTGAATGAAAACCGCCTCAACCATAAGTACAACCATTTATTATACCAGATACTAAGCAACAATTAAAAAAAAATTCCTGTGTTCAGTGAAGCGTAAACAACCGGGATGTCATGGACCCAGCTTGGAGGAAGTGCACAGAACCGAGTGCGATAGAGTTAAGGCTGTGTCCAAACTTTCCATCTAAAGGGAAAAAGCTAGTGTGCAACGTGCATTTTGTGTGCGCGGTAGTTCAAAACTACTGCGCGGCCGCGCAACCGCGCAGCTTAGAGAGAACATTGGTTGGGTGCCTAAGCTCCACATGGTGACCTCGGGAATGATGACCAAAAACGGTACTATATGTAGGTAGTCCAAACTGGCGAAAAAGTGCGTTTTAGGGTCAGTTTTTGCTGTTTTCAAAAATAAAATTTCACTACTTCTAGTTGTCCTATAAGAATAAAAGTTATATGTCAATAAAGTTTAAGCCTTTATCTGTCGTAATCTGGTATTTTTATATCTGTAACACATGTTTGAATGTATTTTATATTTGTTTGAAAAGTATCAGTTACGTCAACAAATTTCACCGTTTTGCGTGTACCGATCGACCCCACACTGTTTCATTTGGTTGCGGCTTCGCGACGAAGCATCGTAGAAGCATAATCTTAATGTCATTTTAAAGAGCGAATTCTAGTCTATCGTTTGATGTATAAATTGAAAAAATAACTTGCTAATTTCATTTTAAAAAATCAGTTTTTAAACTTTAAATGACGATATATACACGAAAACAAACTAATTCGGTTTCAATCTTTACACCGATGTAAAGTTCACTTTTATAACTACTTTGTGTTGTAAATTCAAGTATTTCTGATTTACGGTCGCGAAACCGTACCCTCAATAAGCATATAACCCTCGAGTCAATTTTCAGCCCCGAGTCAGTTGCTCGCCGAACGGTTTTAAAGGTTGACGACCGATGATGCTAAACGGATTTTACCCTTGCTAGAGCCTTCAAACAAGTTGTAAGTATCATTTTTAAAGTTTCATTTCCATTTTAATAAATGAATTTTAAGTTTGAATGTCAGTTTGGTTTAATTAGCACACGTTATTAATGTAAATTTGAACGCTACAAGTCCACGGTTTTAGCGTGTGAACTACGCTTGTACAAAGGGTGTGTTTAGACGTGAAGCTATTTAATTCAGGACATTCTAGGGACTTCAAATATGGATGCACTTAACTATTAGATGCTAGTGTTTACTAATTCTTTAAAATCTATCGAATGGGATTAATGATAGGGTCGTATTACTACAGTTTATCTGGACTATCGCGTCAAAATTATGAATCGACAAATTCAAAATGGCCACCAGACATTCTTGGTTACTATGTGGACGAACTCAATTATTTACAGGGAACGAAGGTTAAATACTTATAAAATATTATTGAAACACAAAAGAAACTTATAATTGTAATAACTATACATTTTTATCAATTTATTTAAAACAAAAGACACTCAATTTTAAGGACTAATGTGATTAATTTTTAATTTTCTGTTGTGCACTTTGATTCTGATTCCCCTGCTGAATAATGTGAAATGGTCTGCGCCAGTCTCCTTAATAAAATGTACAAGATCAATTTTTAGATGGTGGTGCAATTTAATAAGATTGTACATGTTGTGACTTAGTTTTAAATGTTATATTAGTTGTAAGTGTAAGTAGTACTAGTAGTATTTCTCATTATTTATTTATTTTATATGCATATAATAGTAACAATGAGGGACAGTTAAGTTGTCCTATAGGATGTTGAGAACCACAGTATGGCATCTTCATCATTGGATATCTCAACCATTGTGGGACAAGCAACGATTATTTCAAATTTCATTCAGTAGAATTACTCTTAAAAATATATATATAAAATATAAATTACTTTTAACAAAAAGGTTTTTTCAGGCTTTTTCATATGTTTCCAGTTATAGTCATAGGACAAATAGTAGGCCTACACAATAGGCTAGTAGTAAATTTAATTATATTTTATTAATCACTAAATCAATTGTTCGTTCCATAGCTGGAGACATTTACGGTGGCCTATCCAGAACTTTCCTTACAAGGGAAGGGAAGAAGGCCAAGACCCCACTCCCCCCTACAATTCCCAAAACATATTACTTACTCTTGATACTCCACAAGATCAAGGTTGAGGGAAACAAGACGTACAAAGATGTTCCCCCAAAACTGTTCCCCCAAAGCAGTTATCAGGTTTGAAAAGAAACCAAAGCATGTGGCATCAACTGCTGCATCACTTGTAGGCATCACGTCTTTATTAAACTACATTACATTACATATTTTTACTCTACTAAATTTTGATTCTGTTTCTCCTGCACTAGATAACTGTGGTAATTTTTAAAATAATATTTTAACTCATGTGATTTTTTAAAATAATTAACACATTTTTCCACGTCGATGTTACCAACGCAATAATTTTAGAGTTATTCCAAAGCAAAAAAAAAAATTTAATTTTTTTTTTATGAAAATAAAAGTGACCAAAACGCATTTTTGTCATTTTCAATTATTTTTTTTACCTTAGAAAGACTCATTTTAGATGACTGAAAAAAATTGGGCATATATATTACAAACTTTGCAGCAACTTTACCAATTTCCACACTTCTATGTTATTTAGTTTAAAAAATATGGGTTCTCAAAATGGCACTTTTTGAAAATCAGTTTTTTACCAAATTTTGCTTTTTTAAAAATCGCATAACTTTTTTATTTATTGAGATACTAGCCGTCCCGGCCAGGCCCTGCTCTGGCTTCTGTGAAAAACCTTTCTGTTAAAGACCATTACCTGTGTGTTTAGTAATCATCCTAAACCCGGCATTGCCCACCCAAACCACAACCAACCAAAACAACAAAACGCAAACATAACGCTAACACAATTACAAATACAAACGAAAACAAAAACCTAACAACAAACCCAACCACAACCACAAACACCAATACAAACACAAAGAAAAAACAAACAAAAAAGCAAACGAAAACAAAAACCTAACAACAAACCCAACCACAAACACCAATACCAACAAAAAAAAAACAACGAAAAAGCAAACGAAAACAAACCAAATCCAAACGCAAAACCAACCAAAAACACAAATACAAACCCAAACAAAGAAACACAAACAAAAACGAAAAAAGAAAGAACAAAAACGAACCAAATCAAAACGCAACCACTAACGCAAACCCACCTAAACACAAAGAAAACACTAACGCGAACATAAACGCCCGGGGCGGAATCACCTGTTTTAGCTTAATGAACGACTATAGTACCCCAACTTATTCATAGTCTTTTGCACTCACTTAAACGAACGCGCCTGTTTCAATTTGATGAACAATTTTAATACTCCAACCTTATCCGTAAAATACCTACAACATTTGCACTTGATCAATCCCCGCTAATTATGTAATTATTTTTTTTTCCCAACACCAAAACAAAGTAATTAAAAAGTAAAAACTTTTCCACAAAATGGTTTTATAAAGGGAAGTAATTGTGTTTTTCCTAATTTATCAAAGGGAAGTAAGTGCTATAGGACTAAATAAAGACATAATTAGAATTTTTGTAAAAGATGATATTTTTTTTAAAACTTGTGTTTATTGAACATGCCGACAATTATTACTATAATTTGAAAAATGAAAATTATTTCCCAACACTTTCAATAGTAATTTTTTAGCTCATAAATTTAGACAAATGCGCACGATAATTTTCTAACTTTTAAATTCGTACACTTCCAACGACATACAAATGCATTACATACAGAACTGAGCTTTATATATTAGATTTTTATAAAATTTGTGGCATAGACCTTACAATTAAAAGTTCTTTCATGACATACTCTCTCCAGAAGTCTGCAATCAATAGTTAATTTCAGTTTGGACTACCTACTATATGATACACCACCACACCTTTCCCGTATAACTATAAGAACCCAAGACATTTTCTTAAGGGGGGGGGGTGGGGTGAGAGCACATTTTTGTTGTAAAAATTCCTTAGACCTAGCGATCCTTTGGACAGGTGAAGTAGGGTTCATGTTTCGTGACCCATGCATGTGAAGGTATAATGTGGCCAGCACTATACCCATCTGCTGTAATTTTCTACAACGTAAGTTGTTTAATGTAAGTCAGTTAACCACCAGAGCAAGGTGGACTCATAGAAGTTCTACAGTCACAGGTCTGAACTCGAGACCTTCGGGCTAGCAGTCAAATGCTCCACCATTCGACCACACTGTCCCGTATAACAAAGTATAACATGTAATATAATCAACACCGTACCCCTTGTGCGCAACTGCCAAGTATAAGGCATAAACTTAAGAACTGAATACACACAGTTATAATGTGTGGCCCTTGTTGTATCTTACACAAACACACGAACTGATAGCCAGAAATCTGATGTAATCAAGTCCTAAATAATCAACTTTAGAGAAACACATGCCATCTGTATTATACAAGAGGTTGTTGAACGACATCTGTTGCTCGATTTTTTTAAATGTGTTATATAATTTATACATGTCATGGTTTAGGTAACTTAGCGTTGAATGGCCCAGTGGTAAAGTAGAAAATGGGTGTCCTTGTGAATCTCTAGATGTTAGAGTTAAGTTAGCCTTGCACGTCCCCCAGTGGTAAAGTAGAAAAAGTGTGTCCTTATGAATATCTTCACGTTAGAGTAAGGCGTTAAGCCACCCAGTTGTAAAGTAGAAAAACTGTTTCTTTGTAGATTTCTATTGTTGGAGTTAAGGCCGATAACTGACTTAGCGTTGAATGACTCAGTTTTAACGCAGAACAACCATGCCCTTGTAGATCTAGATGCCAGAGTTAGATTTTTAAATTGCAGATACAATACAGAATATTGTTGAGGTTTTCAAACAGCCGGTATTGTTGTTAGTGTAAGGTTCACCTGCCGAATTTAGAAGTAGATCACGGGCTATGGTTAGGTTTAGGGATATGATTATATAGCGATATATTAGTTAAACAAATTCCTTTTTGGGATTTTCTCTTATGGGATTTCCAAACTTTCTACAAGTATGTTTTCATATAAATTCATATCAAGATATGGCTGTTAGAATTTAATGCGACTCTATACACACATCGTTACGGTCGTCACTAGACAAATATTTATATGGAAGAAGTGACCAGCTAAATGTAGTAACTAACGGTGAAATGTATTGAGCGTTGAATTTGGTAAACCCGCTAATAGTTTGCCTGAATTGGCGCAATTTTGTAAGCCAAAGTATGGTGTTAAATTTATAGCCGGTTCGTGGCTTTATGTAAACGTTTGTCTCTCCTTTTAAACACTACTGGACCGTGTCAAAGTAAACATACGCCCGCCCCTTCCTGACATACACATACATACACACTCAAACACGCTGACATACACATAATGCATACTGGTGTGACGAGGGTTCGTTTTTCTTTTTTTGGTGTGAAGTCATGTGTGAAATATTTGTGCTTTAAATACAAAACAGGAAATGATCATAATAATAAGCTGACGG
This sequence comes from Physella acuta, assembly GCF_028476545.2. Classification (NCBI taxonomy): domain Eukaryota; kingdom Metazoa; phylum Mollusca; class Gastropoda; family Physidae; genus Physella; species Physella acuta. The sequence continues at coordinate 337,845 of NW_026731582.1, forward strand.
AAATAGATTACTTTGTATAGGGCCTACCTCTTCTGATATTGATCGCGTAGTGCCTTATAAATATCGGTACTAGGTTCGTGCTATATTTAACTTAGCAGTGGCTTTGTACGGGAGTTAAACAAAATAACAAAGTCATTTACTCTGTAACAATCCGAGCATGCTCACCTAAACGGACGATACAACAGGACAAAACCCGTAGGTTAACTAGTTAACCCCGCACTAAACCTAATCACCCACCTAATTAGAATCAAAGGACATCCCCGTAGGGCCATCACAGGCGCTAATCAGATCTGTGGTCAGTAGATTAGCTCATCACAGACTTGACGTCCTCCTATTGGGTTTTCCACCTTAATGACCCCACCACTTAGTCTACAACAAGCTTAACTATCTTTGCTTGAGTCGTTTGGATCTTCACATAAAGGAGGAAGATACACACAGAACCATCCGCAATACAAAAAAAAAATGATCCCGATTGTAGAACTAATTTAAACCAAAGTATCAAGTATACAGCTGTAACACTTTCCATGCATCTAAAAGACATGTATGGCTATGGCATGAACCAGTCTTATGGTTTGTCCATCGTTGCTTCAAACTATAGGCATCTTGTATATGTAATGTAAAGCAGTACAACACCTTTGAATCTCTATAGGCCCCGCTGTAATTAAATTATAACCTACGTCCATACACACAGCAGAAGTAATAAATTACACGCTCTCTATCTTATGAATTTATAATCAAATTTAAACCATGTCCTAATTATTCAAGGCTAGTTATGATTAAAAGTTTTCGCATATTACGAGACGTAACTGATTTAACCTTTGTTTTAATGGATCGCTTTGGCTTAGCGTGCAGAGTTTCTTACATGCGTGTCTTCGAAGAAAGTCCCCCCTAAACGAGATGGAATTTATATAGATCATATATACTTTTTTCAGTGTCCGGCCCCCCCCCCCCCCCGGAAAATGTTGACCGCCCCCCCCCCCGCCGAAAATATCAAGTAACCCCCCCCCCCCCCCCCCAGGATAAAAAGGCTGGAAGAAACACTAATAGCGTGTGTGTACATACTTTTCGTTTTGTAACGCATACGTGATTTAAACTGTCAATAGTGAAGTATTTCTGCCGTAACTACTGATTATATCCCTTGCAATTTTCACCCAATGAACTATTAACGTTCCGCTATCTATTTTACGTTTAAGCAATTTGAATTAAGTTTATACTCTATAACAAAAATAATTTATTCTCTAGAATTTTCTTGACTGTATATCTAAAGCTAAACTGACCACTACATCGCTAAAACGATTTTTTTTTAGTAATGGTATCACATAAAAATTTCTTAATTATCAAACTAATTAATATTTTAAAATATCCATTAACACCATCTGTACTTGCAATCTTAATCCAGCACTTGTTGAAGTTCGAGCAGAAATGTGGACCTTATGCGTCTTCCCATTACACTTAAAAAAATCGATAATTCAATTAATTCCAAATAATTTTATTTTGGACCTAATTGCCCCATATTCCCACAGCTCGTCTCAACTAAGGAGGGGATCTACAAAATAATCCCCCACCCTCCCCTCTCAGCATCTCTACCCACCCGCTTTTCTATCTCTCCCCTCGCCGTCTTTACATCCTCTTCCACCCCTCCTCACATACCTCTCCGTAATCTCTCCTTCCCTCTTTTCAATGCTTCAACCCTCTTCTCACATCATTCCCTGCTCTCTCATCACATTCCTACCCACTCTTTCTCATCTCCCCCACCCTCTCCCCTCACCTCTCCGACCCTCTCATCAGATCCCTCTCACCCTCCCCACACATTTCACACACTCTTTCTCATCTCCCCCACCCTCTCCCACCCTCTCATCAGAGACCACCCACCCTTTCCACATCTCTCCCACTCTCTTCACGTATCTCCCCCACCCTCTCCTTTCCCCCCACCCTCTCCCCTCCCCCACCCTCTCCTCTCCCCCACCCTCTCCTCTCCCCCACCCTCTCCTCTCCCCCACCCTCTCCTTTCCCCCACCCTCTCCTTTCCCCCACTCTCTCCCACCACCTCATCAGATATCACCCACCCTTTCCACATATCTCTTCCACTCTCTTCACGTATCTCCCACACCCTCTCCCCCACCCTCTCCTCTGCCCCACCCTCTCCTCTCCCCCACCCTCTCCTCTCCCCCAACCCTGCACACCCCACCCCTGCACACCCCACCCCTGCACACCCCAACACTCTTCCCCCCCCCCCCCCCCCCCCATTCCTCCCATCTCCCCTCCCCCTGCTTATTTACCCTCCCCGAACACTCAGCCGGAGTTTCTTCCCTTGAACACACGTCTTCATATTTTCCTTGCTAATTGAGAAGTGTTTGTCGCCCACTGCGATCAGCGTTAAATCAATAGAAGCCATGTTTTTATTCCTCGGTCTGACTTGAGCTCACACCTCCATGTGCGCTGTTTAGCCGTACATCTGGCTCATGTATTCCACACTTTATATTTGACATGGCTTTCGCTGAGTCGATTTTCGTAAGGGAAATTTTTTGGAAATCTTAGAAATCTGTAGGGCCTATGGTGTAAACATATTATTTGGTGTCACCCCCGTCCTCCAATAACGTATTAACGTTTAAGCCAATTCCCCCCTGTAAATAGGTTAAACTGTATACATTAATTGTGTGTTGAATGTTAGTATATTACCTTTTATGTTTACTAACAATGGGACTGCCTGGTCGAATTGTAGAGCACGCGGCTGTTAAGCTTAAAGTCTCGAGTTCAGATCTGTAAGACGTCCTTGAGTCCACCCAGCTCGTTAGCTGAGGACAAGCCACTCTTCTAGGAGAGCAACTCCAAAATCAATCAAATGCTGCCTTCCAACACTAAAATTAAGAACGAAGAAGTAGAAGATGAAGAAATTCCAACACTTATTTTGTCCTATTCGAATGCATTTCTCCCATTTCTATTTAAATTATCCGATGGCTGGTTTCTTTTATAATAAGCTTACTCTTCAAAATGAATTAACTTTTTTTAACCAGCTTAGTTTCTTTCAGGCATCTCTTCGCCCCTCCCCCCCCCCCGAAAGAATCTCTACCAATTTATATAGGAATATAAACTTTTACCAGTATCCGTCCCCTCCTACTCCCCTCCCCCACCCCCGAGAAAAAAAAGTCAGTAAGAAATACTGGCCACTAACGCCATTATTATTAGACAATTAAAAGAAAGAAACTGCTGAACTGAATTATAATCTCTTTTATTTTTTCAATGGTTTTAATAGCTTGTGGCTTTAGTTTTCTCCACGCATTATCGGTTGCTCCCTCTACAACTAGCATGTTATTTATACCCTGTTGATATACCTTTAACCAGCAGTTGATGAAAAGATAACAATTCCCTCATCGCTCTTTAGACCCCTGGTGCAGACCCAGTTAACCTTTCTTTAGTCACCATGCCTGGCATGCCTTCTTAATTTCCACCCCACCCCTTCCCCCTCACCACACACCCTTCTACACCACACCCCCCCTCTGTCTTCCCCACTCCCGTAATTTTGTTTAAACTGGATGATAGCAGTAGCTTCCCCTGGTTCCCCACCCCACAGTTGATGTGTCGCTATGGTCTGCTTCCCTCCCAAGGATGGGTCGCGTGCCATGGATTGTGTGAGTGTGTGTGAGTTAGAGAGACCATTATGTGTGTGATAGAAAAGGGGGGGGGGGCATGTGCTGAGTAACGGGGTCTCAAAAGTACGTCGCTGATGAATGAAAGTTTTTTTTAGCGCGTGTTGAATTTTTATTTTTTTTCTAGGCAGTTAGCGTGGGTGTGTGAAGTAAGGGAAGGGGAGGGGTGGTGCGGAGGTAATTTTGTATTTTGTGTGGCAGTGGGCTAAGTCGTATTTAAGTACGCTTGGGTTAGCGGCCTTGAAATCAGTTGTATAGAGTCGTTTTTGGTATTTGTATAGCCAGGATGTAGTGTTAGGGTAAGGTTTTATTAGTTGAACGGTTATCATAGTTTCTTTCAGACTTCCCCCCCCCCTTCTGACAAAACAGAAAAAAAGTTACATAGCAAAAAATATTTTCTGACCAATCCACGCCATCCCCTCCCACCTCGTGGAAATTTAATTCCTTCACCCTCACCCCCCCCCCCCCCCTCTTATGCCCCCCCCCCCCCTTTGGAGAAATGTCTGAAAGAAACGCTGACTGTTGAATGTTCATATTGCATCTCTAGGCAGCTTCTAGTGGGCAATAATAAATATAAATGTGTACACCAAAATATATGTACTCATTTTAAAAATTAAACTTTGGCTTACTGTTGAGTTACATATTTTCATACGTGCGTACACAATCTGATATGCATGGCGTACAGGTACACAGCTCGTAGCGAAACTCACAGGTAGGCTACACCTGTTGGCCGTTCATCTGATAACAGAACACCTTGCTGGCCCACCTTTGTTTGAACCTTGAGCTACCTGAAACACCTGCCCGGTGATAATCTCTCTGGTACAGCGAGTCTTTGTGGGACGGAGTGGCCTAGCTGGACTGCTAACCCGTAGGTCTCGAGCTCGAATCAGGGTTCAAGTCAATAGACCGTCCCTGAGTCAACCCAGCTCTGATGGGTACCTAACTCATGTTAGGGAAAGTAAAGGCGGCTGGGCATAGTGCCGACCACACTATCTCTTCATATGCCGAGGTCACAGAAACAAGTGAACTCTACTTCACTTGCCCTATAAACCGTCAGGTTTGGAAGGGAACCTTACAGCGAATCTTTGCTTTGAGGAAATATGCGATCTTACAGCTGGCTAATACGGAAACTGCATATTGTTTTTTATATGATTGCTAAATACTCCCTATATATTTATAGCTATTTTTATTTTCTATCATATATTCTTATGAAATATTTGCAAACTCTCAAGCCGTAGTATTTAAAAATCGTTATGTCTGTATAATGGTTATTAATATTTTGTAGAGTTCTGTACTCTTAGAAAATAATTTCAAAATGTCGCAAGCGTGTTGTATATGAAGTAGCCATGATTATTGTCCCCCACCACACCCCACATTTACATTCTCTTGTATTCAGTTTCTAGCCACAAGCCAGATTTAAAAAGAAAGCTATTTGATCTAGCCGGCTTAATAAACACGATTATGCTAATGAGATAATGAATGCCATTGCATCACTGTTATATCGTCGTGTTACTAGCATTTGTTGATTGTGTTTTCCCGATATTTTTTCCCCATTGCTAGAATATTCTTCAATTCTGAGATATTTAGGGCCGTGTTATACTTGATTCTTTGCTTTTTATCTTAATCCCTTTGACTCTCTTTCTGTCTTTTTGTCTTTTTGTCTTTTTGTCTTTTTTGTCTTTTTGTCTTTTTCTCTTATTGTTTTTTTGTCTGTCTGTCTGTCTGTCTGTCTGCCTGCCTGCCTGCCTGCCTGTCTGTCTGTCTGTCTGTCTGTCTGTCTGTCTGTCTGTCTGTCTGTCTGTCTGTCTGTCTGTCTGTCTGTCTGTCTGTCTGTCTGTCTGTCTGTCTTTTTTTTCTCTCCCAGTCTCGCTCCCTGTCTCTCTCTCTCTGTCTCTCTGTGTGTCTCTCTGTGTCTGTCTCTGTCTCTCTATGTCTCTGTGTGTGTCTCACTGCCTGTGTCTGTCTCTTTCTCTCCATGTCCATTTCTCTCTCTGTCCCCCTCTCTGTCTATCTGTCTCTCTATCTCTCTTTCTCTACTTCTCTAGTCTACCCTTGTAAGCCCAGACTATTCAATAAGTTGAATCTGATTACCTCCATCAACCACTTGTACAACCTTGAATTGCTTTCCATCCCTCCCTCATATGTCTGGCTCCTTCTTCAGTCTTTACACCCCTCTATTGTTACCTCTTCGCTCCCCATCTATTTGGCCCCCTTGTCGACCCCCCCCCCCCCCCCAGCTATTCTGTGAAAACATATCTCTCTCGAGCTGGCTTTTATTAACATTGGACTGGACGTATTGGCCGAGATTCAAGAAAATATGAGTCAGATATTGAGCAAACATATTAGGGGGATAGACCTTGGTGTTGTGAGGGAGAGCCAAAGTGATTCATGGGGGTGGGGATAAGGGGTGGGGCTGTGGGGGTGGAGGAGTAGGGATGGGGTCGTGGTGGGGGAGGGAATTAGGCTGTGTGGGGGGAAGTGGTAGGGCACTGGGATTCATGGGGTGGGGAAGTAGAGATGGGGTCGTGGTGGGGGAGTGGGATGGGGCTGTGTGTGGGGGAGGGAATTAGGCTGTGTGGGGGGAAGGGGTAGGGCACTGGGATTCATGGGGGTTGAGGAGTGGGGATGGGGTCGTGGTGTAGGAGTGGGAGTGAGGCTGTGTGTGGGACTGGGGGTGAGGGTATGTGGGGAAAGGGGTAGAAGAGCAAATTATACCAAGTGTACTCTGGTGGAAGGGGGCACTAGGAGCAAGAATCACATTCACAACGGTCAGTTACGTCAGACAGACGACTTTCTCCCCCTATCGACGGAAAGGTTCCGGGTGTTTTAGGGTGAAACATCTTCCACTATTGTTAGAACCTCTGACGCTGAAGAATAGGTTTGATTGGGTCAACACGTTCCGCACTTTTGCACTGAAAATAAAATGCTGAGGGTTTGTTTTTGTAAAAAGAAAAGTAACTTATATTATCAATTTAGCAGTTTTATTATTTTGTAAACAAAAATTGTTCTTTTTAAATATTTTTTAAGAAAAGCGTTTTGTCTATGTTTCAGTATCATATTTCATCATACAAGCAACACAATATTATGCTGCTTTTCCTAGGATTAATTTAATTTAATTTTTGTTGTTGAGTTTCTAAAGTCATGCTGACCTAGACGTAATGATTAAAAATTTAGGTTCTGTGAACTTAACGTGTATGTATTGTTTCATTTTATGTTAAAAACAAAATATTTACATTAGCTTTAGAGATGCTAACAGGCTGCTTGCAGTCTTTCAGCCGGTTGTTGTGTAAGAAAATGTTGAAATTTTACTGTATGAATGCATTATTCATTTAGTATTTTAGGTGTATAGAATAGATTTACTTTCAATTCCTAGGCTTATTAAATTTAACCAAATATTTTTATTTCTTAGTTACATTTATCAAATAAAAAAAACTATCTAAATTAATATAAAATGCTACTTTGGGGGTAAAGTGTAGTAGAATTATATAAAATGTATGAATATATTCTTCTTAACGAATAAACGTATGCAAATATGCGAGAAGTTGAATAGCAATGCCAGTGTTTATATAAAATGAGATTACGATTTATAAGCAATGATGAATAATGTTTATGTAAGTTTATGATAATACTATATGTTTATAAAAAATGAAAAATGTGTGCATCTTTTGGTAACATCAGGGTATGAATGAATCATTTATTTAATCTACGATTTAAATATTTATGTACAGGCCTGATGTCAATTCAATGTTTCCAGTGTTTCTTCCAGACTTTTTTCTCCGGGGGGGGCACCGGGGGGGGGGCGGTAAACTTTCTTCGGGGGGGGGGGGGGGCGGACACTGTTAAAAGTATATATTTTCTATATACATTATATTAAAATTCCTTCCGTTCGGGGGGGGGGGGGGTGGGGCGGTAAAAAATTTTCCCGAAGAGATGCCTGGAAGAAACTCTGAATGTATCCAGCTATTTATACAAAGTTTCCATAGCCTACATAACCAAAGAATTAGAATTTGATGTGGCCAGATCAATGACATCAAAAACATACCAAAAAATGTCTTCGTGACCGGTCACACGGCCCAGTATACCAGCAGGGTCCACCTCTTTTTCTCAGTGCCAAGTTTATTTAAAGAAAACAGCGTGCCAAAACCGACCTTGGAAGCTTTCCATATCTCTAGCTTTTCCTCTCCC